>NC_073394.1:9948786-10231286 GCF_028641065.1 Leucoraja erinaceus
GATAGCCACAGGGAATAAGGAACTCCTGTGGCGTTCTGTGCTGCATCTTGGTGGAACCAGTCTGTTTAAGGCTGGTTAATATGCTTAAGGCAGAGATAGATAGATTCTTAATAAATATGGGTGTCATGGGTTATGGGTAGAAAGCAGGAGAATAGGGTTGGGACGGAGAGAAAGATCAGCCATGATTGAAGGGTGGAGTAGACTTGATGGGCCGAATGGCCTAATTCTGCTCCTATCGCTTATGACCTAATGACCTTATGCAACTTAACCTGAGTCTTATGGAGCTGCTTGCAGAGGGGAAACTTTGCTGGTTCCTGGCATGTTGGAGGTTTGAGTTAGCTAGTAGGTGTTCCACCCGCTGAGCCCCTGCCAACGTGAGTGCAATTACTGTCAGTTTAGCGGTACCTGGGCAGGGTTATCCTCTGTCCATGAACAGACAGGTGGAGACTGCCCTGACTCGGTTGAAAGACAGCCTTTTACAATCAGTGCAGACTATTAGCCCATCAGTCCAGTTTGATTTGAATCGAGGTCCCAGACGTATCCAACCCATCACATCACCTAGTTCCACCGCTGCGGAATGTCAATAGGATTTGTCTGAGTGATTGCAAACAGCCCTTACAGAATAAGTTAGCGGAACATTTGTTGCATTAAAATTAATATATACCATTTGGAATTCATCGTAACTCCAAAGGATAATATTAAAAGTGAAGCACGCACAAGCAAACCATTAAAACCTGCAGTGACATCGTTCAATTCGCAGTTGCTTCATTTACGTCTCTTTATGATCAGATTTTATGTCAGCTGTTTGTTACCCACCCGAGTACAGGGCTCCACTGATTTAGAGCACCCCCCAAAATGCCGTGGAATCTTGGCCCTTTCTGGGAAACACAGGCACACGAGGGGCTGGGCTGGACCAGGCGCCGCTCCAAGAGGCCGTGCGCGTGGACCAGACGCGGCCTACAGCGGTGGAGCAGCGGCGGAGGAAACCGCGGCTATGCTTGGCCAGGCCGACCCCGCAACGCCGCCAGGACAACAGACCTTCGTGGTCAGATCAAGTTCCCTGCACTTACAACAACTGGTACCTGAAAATGGTGCCAAACTAGCAACTCTGTATACTGGAGAAACTCAGCGGGTGCAGCAGCATCTATGGAGCGAAGGAAATAGGCAACGTTTCGGGACGAAACGTTGCCTATTTCCTTCACTCCATAGATGCTGCTGCACCCGCTGAGTTTCTCCAGCATTTTTGTGTACCTTAGATTTTCCAGCATCTGCAGTTCCTTCTTAAAAACTCTATATACTGCCTCAGTGTACTACTGCTATACACTTGTACTGTAGCTGAGATCACTATCATAATCACAATCACATTGATACTTTATTAGCCAAGTATGTTTTGCAACAAACGAGGAATTTCATTTGCCAGGTCAGTCATACAATAAAAAGCAACGGAACACACAAAACACATTTTAACATAAACATCCACCACAGTGACTCCTCCACATTCCTCACTGTGATGGAAGGCAAAATAAAAGTTCAATCTCTTCCCTTTACTCTCCCGCGGTCGGGAGCCTCGAGCCCTCCGTTGACGGGATGATCTTGACTCCCGTAGCCGGCGGTGGGCACTCCGCGTCGAGGCGATCAGCTCCCGCATCGGGGGGGTGTCAGCTGGACGATCTTAGATGCTTATCTAATATGTATCTGATTGCTCATGTATAGTGATACGTACTGAATTGTGTACAAAAATGAATTTCACCGTACTTCGGTCCGTGTGACAAAGTGCCATGCACATTGTCTCCCTGTTTCTGGGTTACGACACTCACCTTGAACACAGTTGTTCGTCAGGAGTGTGGCAGCTTACTTCAGCTTTCAACTGTATCGCTCCCGTGTTGTGTTTCTGATCCGGCTACGTTTACAAGTGAATCACTGCACTGCGTTTTAAATAGTTGGCCCATTAATTAAGACGCACAGTTGCATTAAAATTGCAAGAAAATGGGTTAAGCACATTTTAAGTTCCCTCCCAGACTGGGAAGAACAAAGCATCTCTCCCAACCTCCATCGACTCAGTATGTTCAATATTGATAGTCATAGAGTGATACAGCGGGGAACCAGACCCTTCGGCCCAAGTGGCCCACACTGACCAGCGTGTCCCATCTACATGAGTTCCACCTGCCTGCATTTGGCCCATGTCCCTCTAAACCTATACAGTCCATGTACATGTTTAAATGGTTCCTAAACCTTGTGATTGTCCCTGCCTTAACTACCTCCTCCGGCAGCTTGTTTCATTCACCCACCACCCTTTGTGTGAAAACATTACCCCTCAGGTTCCTATTAAATCTTTTCCCCGCTCACTTGGTGTCCTCTGGTGCTCGATTCCCCTACTCTGGGGAAGAGACTCTGTGCGTCTACCCGATCTATTCCTCTCATGATTTTGTACACCTCTATAAGGTTACCCCTCATCTTCCTGCACTCCAAGGAAATGACTCCCAGCCTACTCAACCTCTCCCTGTAGCTCAGATTCTCGAATCTTGACACCATCCTCGTAAATCTTCTCTGCCGCCTTTCCAGCTTGACAACATCTTTTCTAGAACATGGTGCCCGGAACTGAACACAGTACTCTAAATGCAGCCTCATGAACGACTTATATAGCTGCAATCTGAGCTCCCAACTTCTATACTCAATACTCTGACTGATGAAAGCCTTTTTGACCATTTTGATCCATTAGAGGAATAGAATATTTCAAGTGGGAAGGAAGTAAAGCTGCAGGAATTTGATAGAGCCAGGTAGTATGCATAAAGGGAAAGCTAAACTAAAGAGCTGGTGAATGAATGCCTCCAGTATAAAATCACAGGCTCATCAGAAAATTCCTTTCTTATGCTCAAACTAAACGTTAGGCTTTTTTTTTACAGCAGTGAGTCTTTATTCACTTCACTTACCTGCGCCCGAGTTGTCTAATCTAATTTCCCATGCAATACCAAGGAAGGTTTCCTGGTGGATAATTGGCATCTGAGATGCATGGAAAATAGGGTTCCCCTTTATGTTTTAAGATGGCACAGTGGCACAGCAGGCAGAGCTGCTGCCTCATAGAGCCGGAAAGACAATAGACAACAGACAATAGACAATAGGTGCAGAAGTAGGCCATTCGGCCCTTCGAGCCAGCACCGCCAATCAATGCAATCATGTGTGATCATCCCCAATCAGTGCCCCGTTCCTGCCTTCTCCCCATATCCCCTGACTCCACTATCTTTAAGAGCCCTATCTAGCCCTCTCTTGAAAGTATCCAGAGAACCGGCCTCCACCGCCCTCTGAGGCAGAGAATTCCACAGACTCACAACTCTCTGGGAGAAAAAGTGTTTCCTCGTCTCCGTTCTAAATGGCTTACCCCTTATTCTTAAACTGTGGCCCCTGGTTCTGGACTCCCCCAACATCGGGAACATGTTTCCTGCCTCTAGCTTGTCCAAACCCGTAACAATCTTATATGTTTCACTTTGGTAACCTTCACTTGGGCGGCTTTCAACCCAGCAGTATTATGAATATTGATTTCTCTAACTTCAAGTAACCCTTGCATCCCCTCTCCCTCCATCCCTCTCCCACCCAAATGGTTGTACTAGATTCAAAGTCGTCTTGTTGAGTCTCATTGTCTGTAACTCGTTTTCACCCAGCCCACAGCTAGCGATGTTTCCTTGATCATCGTTACTTTTTTGCATGCCGTTCATTCCTTTGTTCTATATCTCTCTATATCACCCTCTATATCTCTCGTTTCCCTTTCCCCTGACTCTCAGTCTGAAGAAGAGGTCTCGACCCGAAACGTCACCTATTCCTTTGTTCCAGAGATGCTATCTGACCCGCAGAGTTACTCCAGCTTTTTGTGTCTATCTTCGACCCGGGTTCAATCCTGACCTCGGGCGCTGTCTGTGCGGAGTTTCCATGCTCTCCTGGTGACCAAGTGGATTTCCTCAGGGTGCTCTGGTTTTCTCCTATGTCTCAAGATGTGTGGGTTTGTAAGTTAATTGGCCTTTGTCATGGGCAGAATGGCCCTCTTCCATACTGTAACAATCAATAATTCCACACACTGTCGTGGATGAATCATTAACATTTGTAGCTCACTGTTGCTGGCACTCGTCCATTTAAAATGAAAGGATTAACACCCATGTTAAAACACCAGCACCAACAGATCATCTGGTGATATCTTCAATGTGGGTTGTATTTTAGGCTGTGGTTGTTTGTGTCACCTCGTTGACCTGCCTTGCTTCCCACTTAGCCCCGTCTATAATTAGTCTAGACATTCTCAAGCAGGTGGGACTTTGAAAGCTTAATATAGTATTAAATATTCCATATGTCTTTGGTGCACATACATCCACAGAATCACATGTAGACACACATATATGCACACACATTCACAAACATGCACATACACACATGCACACAATTACACAAACGTACAATCACACACTACAGGCAGATGGTCACACACACATACAAATTCACACAAGTATACACGTGCACACACCCACACATATAGACACACACACAAACACACACACACACACACACACACACACACACACACACACACACACACACACACATACACACACACACACACACACACACACACACACACACACACACACATACACACACACACACACACACACTTACACACACACACACACACACACTTACACACACACACACATACACACACACACACTCACACATACACACACACACCCATACATATAAACACACACACAAACACAGACAGATGCACACACACACACACACACACATAGATGCACATACGCACACGCACATACACACATACACAGACAGATGCACACACTCACACACACACACATAGATACATGCACACAAACACACATACACACACATACACACACACATACACACACATACACACACACACATGTACACGCGCACGCGCACGCGCATGCGCACACAGAAATCTGGAAGACAACGGTAATAATAGGTTATTGACCAGTTCATAGTTTGTAATTGAGGGTGTAATGCAACTCTCAAACTGCCTGCAGTGAGAATTCTCTGACTTGACCTCAGGTCAAAACCATTTTAACACCTTCCGCTTAGAAAAGCACAGCCCCTGGACTGCAAACTCAGTCTATAGGCAACATTGTTTTATGTGGCATTTCACTGACTTGCGATAATATCAGTGTTTAACTCATATCCAAATTTGGCATGGTTTTGGCTTTATTAAAATCAATCGAGCGTAATTGCCAGTTGGGTCAAAAACTGCCTGCTGTTGAAAGTCTAGATTAGTTTAAAGATGCGACACGGAAACAGGCTCTTTGGCCCACGGAGTCCATGCCAACCAGCGATCCCCATACACTTTTAACACCGTTCTACACACTAGGGACAATTTACATTCATACTAAGCCATTGAACTTACAAGCCTGTACATCATTGGGATGTGGGGGGGAAAAAAACCGAAGATCGCAGAGAAAACCCACACAGGTCACGGGGAGAACGTACAAACTCCGTACAGACAAGCACCCGTAGTCAGAGTCGAGCACCAGTCATTGGCACTGTAAGGCTGCAACTCTACCGCTGTGCCATTGTGCAAGGGTAAAGCACTTTACCAAAGTGATCTCGGACAAGCGAAGGAAGAAAATGTGTCATTATAACTTCAGCTCATCCCAAAAAACTTTACAGCCCATGAACTATTTCTGAAGTGTCGACAATACTTCACAGTAATGTATGGGGACCAGGGCCAATATGTACACAAGTAGCAAAGTCAAAGAGCCCAAATCTGCTGCTTTCAATGATATTGGTTGAAGATTAAATGTAGGCCAGTCCTCCCCGATCTTTCACAATTAATTATTCTGTAATGGGACATAAACATTGGGAAATAATGCTTGCAACCACACACGTCTGGAAATTGAAGGGCCACTGGCCTTTTCTTTCTAAATACTGAGCATAATCAGTGTATGTGTGGATGGGTGAAAAGTGAAACAAATCAAGAAGAAAAAACAAGAAGAGGAGGTGAAGGGGTGATCTTTACATCTTAGCTTTGCTTCTACACTCTTTGATGTTGTTGTTGATTTCGGTTAGATGGTGAATTAATAATTAAATGACAATTGCGCTAAGACCTTGAGGCATTTTAATGATTTTTGTTTTGTGGAGCAAAGATGATCAGTGAGTTTTACTGAGCACGGCGCGGCAAGATGTGGCTCTGCTGAGTATCTCACATTGTAGCGTGGCTGGTTTATGAATGAGGTGATTAATGTCTTGTCCTGCAAATCCAAAGGGGTTGTGGTGAAGACAAAGTAACTCTAACGAGCACGTGCAAGATGTAGCACTCTGGGCCATATGGAAATCTTATGCACTCAGTTGTTTCAAAGGCTGAAGTGTGTGTCTGATGGTTTCTTGTCCCTGAAGCAAACTTCGTACACAATAGCCTCCTTCGCCATTTCTGTCCAATTTTGCCTCCACAACACTTCCAGTCTCTGAACCTGTTTCTGCTCCTCTTCTGTTGGAGCCCTGGGACATAACTTTTATCATCTACAACTTTGGCATCCCAATTTGCAATCATCCAAAACTCTGCACTTTGTGTACTAATGCCCCTGTCCCACTTAGGAAACTTGAACGGAAACCTCTGGAGACTTTGCGCCCCACCCAAGGTTTCCGTGCGGTTCCCGGAGGTTGCAGGTGGTTGCCGGAGGTTGCAGGTAGTGGAAGCAGGTAGGGAGAATGACACAAACCTGTGCCTGTGTGTCCTGGCCTACATTCACTGCCCTATAAGCAATGTATTGATCTCACAACCTGCACTGTGGCTTTCCATAGACACCATGATATTATCACCCCCTGAGACTGTAATCTCCACTCTAACAATCGTCCAAGATTTCTATCGTAGAGTCATAGAGTCCTACAGTGTGGAAACAGGCACTTCGGCCCAACTTGCCCACACCGGGCAGTGAGTCCCATCTACACTAGTCCCACATTCCTGCATTTGGCCCATATCCCTCGAGACCTGTTCTATCCATGTACCTGTCTGAATATTTCTTAGACATTGTGATAGTGCCTACCTCAACTACCTCCTCCGGCAGCTCGTTCCATACACCCACCACCCTTTGTATGAAAACTTCAGGTTCATATTAAATCTCTCCTCTCTCACCTTAAACCTATATCCTCTGGTTCACAGTTCCCCTAATCTGGGCAAGAGACTCTGTACCTCTACCCGATCTATTCCAATGATCAGTGACATGAATGTAACACCTTTGTTGAATAACAGAGTCTTATATTGGAGAAGGAGGCCTTTCGGCCCATTGGCCTTGTGATGGCTCATCTGATGAACTCCAGTCTCCAGCTTTTACACCTCTGAGTAATTAGTGTAATGAGAGGTTAAATCGCCCAGGCCCTTTGTGGCCGTTCTGGAGGCCACGTCCTTGATCAGGGAACCTCGGTTGACACATGCACTGTACACGTCAGTTAACTGGCATGAGTAACAGTCCTCCCCCTTCGCCGATTCCTCCTTAGGAGATGATCAAGGCCAGCTTGGGTACGGAAGCGCAAGTTGCCTGACCTGTCGTTTTAAGGTCAGCGCTCAAATGCTCCCCGAGGGAACTCCAGTAATTGTAGCTGCTTGTAAATTGGTGAGGTCAATTAGGGGTCAGAAAATTGGTTATAAATTTCGGGCCCATACCTCAGTAGATCCCAATGTCAGAGCACTGCCTCCCGACTTCCTTTTGTAAGATCCTTTGGCACCTGCAATGAAATACAACATGTGTAGCGTGCTGCCTGTGGTGAACCAAAGGTGTTTGACTGTAAATGAAACCAACCATTCTGTAGCTTCAGTCCTGACCACAAGGTGTTGCAGTCACTGCATGACACTGGCAGTTTGGTAATACACGTGAGAGATGCCGTATTTGCATTTCTTGGAGCAGGAAACTAACTCTGTCATGGAGTCATACAGAATGATAAAAGGCCCTTCGGCCCATCTCACCCATTTATATTTTCATAAATTCACAAGTTATAGGAGCAGAATTAATCTATTCAGCCCATGAAGTCTACACCGCCATTCAATCATAGAAACATAGAAAATAGGTGCAGGAGTAGGCTATTCGGCCCTTCGAGCCTGCACCGCCATTCAATATGATCATGGCTGATCATCCAACTCAGTATCCTGTACCTGCCTTCTTTCCATACCCCCTGATCCCTTTAGCCACAAGGGCCACATCTAACTCCCTCTTAAATATAGCCAATGAACTGGCCTCAACTACCTTCTGTGGCAGAGAATTCCAGAGATTCACCACTCTCTGTGTGAAAAATGTTTTCATCTCGGTCCTAAAAGATTTCCCCCTTATCCTTAAACTGTGACCCCTTGTTCTGGACTAATCCCAATCATGGCTGATCTATATTTCCCTCTCAACCCCATTCTCCTGCCTAACCCCTGACACCCATACATATCAAAAATCGGTCACTCTCCGCATTAAAAATATCCATTGACTTGGCCTTCACAGCCTTCCGTGGCAATGAATTCCATAGATTCACCACACATTTAAGCTAGACCCATTTGCTTACTTTTGGCCCATATCCTTCTAAATATTTTGTATCCTTGTACCCATGAAAACGCCTTTATTCTTTGCTATTTGCTATTGTACCGGTTCTAAACTATTTCCTCTGGCAGACAAAATGCTGGAGTAACTTAGCGGGACAGGTAGCATCTCCGGAGAGAAGGAATGGGTGACGTTTCGGGTCGAGACCCTTCTACCCGAAATGTCACCCATTCCTTCTATCCAGAGATGCTGCCTGTCCCGTTGAGTTACCCCAGCATTTTGTATCCACCTTCCATTGAAACCAGCATCTGCAGTTCTTTCCTACACTTATTTCCTCTGACTGTTCATTCCACACAGGAACGATGCCTTTGCTACCGGATAGATATCACTCCCGGAAGGAGTGCAGAGAAGATCTACGAGAATGTTGCCTGATCTACACGGAGAGGTTACGCAGGCTGGGACTTTATTCCTTGGAGAGCAGGAGGCTCAGGGGTGATCTAATGGAGGTGTATAAAATCACGAGGGGAATAGATAGGGTGAATGCACAGAATCATTGTTCCCAGGGTTGGGGAATCAAGAACTGGCAAACATAGATTTGAACAGGGAAGAAAACTGAATCAGGGCATTGAGAATAAAAATGTCACTGGTTCCAACTTCATGCAGTTGATATTTCTTGCTCAATAACTGGGCTGTTTGCTTTCCATATTGAATGAGTAGAATGTGCTGAACTGCAACATTCTTCAATGGGATCTTAAAAGTAATAAAACATCGGAGGTTGCTTGAAACTATGCTTTTTCTGTGACAATTTGCACCAGTACAGCCTACCCTATGGTTAATATTGTTGCATGAATTGTTGTATGCGTACTGGGACCTTCGTATCTACGGAGAAAGTACTGGCTTTAAGGGAAGACTTGCAGACATAATTTAACATGGAGATGGAGGTATGGAGATATTAGGACATGCAACCAAAAAGCTGGTGAAAGAGTTTGGTTGGAAGGAGCATCTTGAAAGAGTAAACAGAGGGAGAGAACGTGGATATTCAGTGGATATTTTTAAGGCAGAGATAGGTAGACTCTTAATTAGTACAAGTGTCAGAGGTTATGGAGAGAAGGCAGGAGAATGGGGTTAGGAGGGAGGGATAGATCAGCCATGATTGAATAACGGAGTAGACTTGATGGGCCGAATGGCCTAATTCGACTACTCTCCCTTATGACCATATGGCCTTAAAGGCGAGACAGTTTTGGACCGGGAATCCCATAGTTCGGAGGATATAAACGGCAGCCAAAGGTTAAAGCATAACATGTGGAACTGCACAAGAGACCAGGAATGGGGACATCAGGTGGTTATGGGACTGGTGAAAATGGCTGAGATACTTGTGGGAGATGGAGGGCGGGAGGAGAGGGAGGGTAGCAGGACTAGCTGATGAGAGATTTGTGAAGAAGTGTGTAAAGATCATTTAACAAATGAGATATTGGATTTCTGCGAGTTGCTGGCTTGGAGTTGGTGTGTGAGTGGAATTTGGTTCAGACAGAGGCAGCAGTTTTAGATGACCTCATGTTTCCAAAAGCAAGTCCACAGGAGGTTGGCCAGGAATGTATTGGAATAGTGTTTATAATACATCAACTAAACAAAGTTCCCTTAGTCCTCCTGCTCCCATTGAGAAGCCAATCCTTTAATATCCCAGATTGCGGCTTGTTGCTGAAACACAGAAAATTAAACCCGTTCCTTTTGGAATATTTCTTTTTTTTTTTTCCAGCCATAGATGGCAATCTCCATTCTTGTCTGCACGGAGTTTGTACATTCTCCCTACGACCTACGTGGGTTTTCTCCGATATCTTCAGTGTCCTCTCACACTCCAAAGAGGACTCCACCACTCCCTGTGTGAAAAGGTTGCCCCCCGGTATTCTATTACACAGTGGCACAGCGGTAGATTTGTTGCTTTGCAATGTCAGAGACCCGAGTTTGATACGGGTGCTATCTAGATACAATTTGTATGTTCTCCCTGAAACCACGTGGGTTTTCTCTGGGTGCTCCGGTTTCCTCTCACATTCCAACGTCATGCAGATTCATAGGTTAATTGGCTTTTGTAAATTGTCCCTGTTGTGTCGGATAGAACTAATGTCGGCGTGGACTCGGTGGGCCGAAGGAGCTGTTTCCACGTTGTATCTCGAAACTAAACAAAATCTTTTTCCCTCTCACCTTAAACCTCTAATTCCTAATTCCCCTACCCTGGAAAAAAAGAATGTGCATTCACCCTATCTATCTCCTCGTGGTTTTGTACACCTTTATAAAATCACCCCTCATCCTTTAAGGAATAAAGTCCTCGATGGCTTAACCTCACCCTAAAACTTAGTCCCTTGAGTTCTGGCAACATCTTTATAAATCTTCTTTCCAGCTTAATGGCATCTTTCCTGCAGCAGGGAGACCAAAGCTGTTTTTCTCTATCTATATCCTTTTGTTTACCAGGAGACCAGGGCTGTAACTTTTACTAAAATGTAATCCTCCTAATTTTGTTCCTAAAATTGTTTCCAAAGTCAAGTCCCCATAGGGTTACTTTGAAAGTGTAGATTAATGGAGCCTGCAAGGAACTTAGATCCAAGTATCAGTCACAGTAAATTCAGTTAATACACATGAAAAAATGAATCCTGAACTTCTTATGACAAATTGAGGAGATGCTTATTAATCATACATGCAACCCGTAAGAAATTATTGACAAACCTTAAATAAAGACTCTTGGTGTAATGTTTCAGATGCAATTTTTCTTTCTCAATCGGATGCCCCAGGGAGCAGTAGATGGGGGCTGAGTAACAACAGCCAATTTATCCATTGAACTATGTTCCATCTGCTGAAAATGCACACAGCCATGCCTTCATTTATAATGAATGGTTCACCTCCTCTGATCTGTGGCCTTAATTGAAAGAAACAGGCACAAATATCTTTTGTTTCATCTCTTTAAAGAAAGTTGGTAGTTAGAACAGAACAGCATGGGAACAGGGCAATCGGCCCACAAAGTCTGTATTTAACATGATGCCAAGTTACCTTAATCTCCTGTTCCACTTTGGCACCTTATAACCCAATGGTATGAGCATTGAATTCCCCACACTGAGGTGACTATATAACCCTATCCCTTCATTCATCCCCCATATCAACACCCAGCCCTTCTCACCCCCCCCCCCCTCTCCCCTGTGCCCCACCTGGGCTCACACCTATATCTCCTTTCCCCTTCCACCTGCGTTCCTTCATCAGCCTGACAATTCGCAACTCTTCAACCCTTTTGTCTCACACCTATCTTTTCATCGCTGGCCTTTGTCCAACCATCTTCCCACCAAAAAACCCTCCACATCTGTGTCAACGTATCACCTGCCAGACTTTGTCCTGCCCTTCCTCTTCTATCTTCCAACTTTCTCCACTCCCACACAACCCCCCCCCCCCCCCCCCCCCCCCCATCCGCCCACAACAACCAGTCTGAAGAAGGATCCAAACCCAAAAAAGCACCTATCCACGTTCTCCAGAGATGCTGCTTGACCCGCTGAGTTACTCCAGCATTTTGTGTCTTTTTTTTGGTAAACCAGTATCTGCAGTTCCTTGCTTCTATCCATCTCATCTGTTTGCATGTGATTCTAAATCCCTCCATTCCCTCGATGTGATAAACGAGAAAAAAAAATTCTGTGTGTGTATATATACACATATTCACACATACACAGTGTTTAAGAAGGAACTGCAGATGCTGGAAAATCGAAGGTACACAAAAAAGCTGGGGAAACTCAGCGGGTGCGGCAGCATCTATGGAGCGAAGGAAAAAGGCAACGTTTCGGGCCAAAACCCTTCACATATACACATATGTTTATATATATTTATATAAATAGACACAAAGAGCTGGAGTAACTCAGCGGGACAGGCTGCATCTCTGGAAAGAAGGAAGGAATAACATTTTGGGTGAAACGTCACCCATTCCTTCTCTCTTAGACATTTCCACTCTGGAAAAAAAAAGCTTCCGACTGCCTCCTTTATCTATGTCTCTCATGGTTTTATAAACTTCTATCAGATCTCCCCCTCAACCGACAAAGGTCGAGAGGAAACAATCCAAGTGTGTCCAACCTCTCCTTATAGCCACATAAGTGTGTTGCAAGAAATTGAGCCAAGATGAACAATGAGGCAATTTCTCCACACGTGGGATTACAATGGGATTGTGTGTCCTTCTCAGGTTTCCTTAGTGCATATCCTAGAATTTCCTGGATTATAGTTTGATAGATACCATGTGGAAATATACATGCAGCACATGACTATTGGAGTGGGAGTAAGTCATACGTCTCTTGACCTACAGTGAGGTCCTGTCTGATTTTCCATCTCACCAATGCTATCCTGGTATGATTCCCGTATCGTTCGATGCAATTAGTGGTCGTAGATCTGCTCATCTCAAACTAGGATGTGCTCAGCTTCTGAGCATTTAGAGGCTGATGTTTAGTTTATGGTCGTGTGTACCGAGGTACAGTGAAAAGCTTTTGTTGCGTGCTAATCAGTCAACAGAAAGACAATACATGATTACAATCGAGCCGTCCACAATGTACAGATACATGATAAAGAGTATAACAATTATTGCAAGATAAAATCTGGTAAAGTCTGATTAAAAATAGTCAGTAGAGGGTCTCAAATGAGGTGAATAGTATCTATATCTAATCGTGTCTACCTCCATCAGCACCCCCCGGCAGCATGTTCCAGGCACCTATGTAAAAATTATCCCATTCCTCTCCTGTAAACCTTCCCCTGAAAGCCTTAAACCTACATCCTCTGGTCTTTGACATTTCCACCCTGTGTAAAAGGTTCGATCGACTTTATCCGATGCATCACAGAATTTTATATACTTTTTCAGGACTTGCCGCATCCTCCGATGCTCCAGAGAAAACAATCCAAGTTTGTCCATCCTCTTCTTGTAGCTGATGCCCCTTTAATCCAGGTGATTTTGTAAGTTTCTATAAGATCCCCTCTCAATCTTCTAAATTCTAGAGAGTATAAACCAAGTCTATCCAGTCTTTCTTCATAAGACAGTCCTGACATCCCAGGAATCAGTCTGGTGAACCGTCTCTGTACTCCCTCTATGGCAATGATGTCCTTCCTCAGATTTGGAGACCAAAACTGTACGCAATACTCCAGGTGTGGTCTCACCAAGACCCTGTACAACTGCAGTAGAACCTCTCTGCTCCTATACTCAAATCCTTTTGAAATGAAAGCTAACATACCATTCGCTTTCTTTACTGCCTGCTGCACCTGCATGCCTACCTTCAATGACTGGTGTAAAATGGTCGCATGGATCCATACTCGGCTCCAAGTGGCAGTCCCCTATTCCCTTTTAAGACGTAGTGGCCTCTGACTCATTTTCTTTCCAGAGGACAAAAAATCTCTCTCTATGTCAACAACTCTCTGCAGCAAGAACAGATTTCTAGCTCTCTGCTCACAGCCAATTTTCAGTTTAGTTTAGTCTAGAGATGTGGAAACAGGCCCCTCAGTCCACCGAGTTTGTGGCAATCAGCGATCCCCATTACACTAACACTACCCTACACACTAGGGACAATTTACAATTTTCTCCAAAGCCAATTAACTGACAAACCTGTACGCCTTTGGAGTGTGGGAGGAAACCCACGTAGTCACAGGGAGAACATGCAAACTCCGTTTAGACAGCACCCATACTCAGGATCGAACCTGAGTCTCTGGCGGTGTAAGGCAGCAACTCTACCCCTGCACCACCGTGCCGCCCAATTTCTGACTCCTGTTCTCTATCTGACTAGTCCGGCTGCCTATTTACCCAATCAAAAAACATTTCAACTTTGAGCCAAAGTGTTTAAAAAATTCAAGGTTATTAACAGGACGGACAGTGAAGGAATGCTCTGGTGAGGAATTTCATTTTTAGAAACTTGGGCAAGAAATCTAGGAAACATATCGTGAAAGCTTATGAACATTTGCAGTGTGTTCCCCCAGGAAACCAGATGTAGAATCAATTTGAATGCTTAAAGGGGAGATACTGCAGATGTGGACATTGGGAAGTGATGAAAATAAGGAAGATGGGAATAGATCTGGTGATTATGTTCAGAAGGGAGTAGATATATTGGGTAGTGTTGGGGAGTCGGTGCAGTAGGGCAGGGGCAATGATTCAGATTCAGATGTTGCTTTGCCTGGCGTGTGTAAATGTTTGCGCACACCATATGCTAGAGCCCCCACGAAAAATAACATTATTATTAGAAACACCTATAATACAAAGCCTATTGTGTCTGTGCTGGAAACAATGGCAGAATCACAGAGAAAGACAGGGAATAGGCGTAACAATGAGAAGGAGGAAGAGAGGGAAAAATAAAGGGAGGGAAGGAGGGAGGAAGAAAGAAAAAGAGAAAGAAAGAAAGAAAGGAAGAAAGGAAGAAAGAAAGAAATTGAAGAAAGGAAGAAAAAAAGAAAGAGGAAAAAAGAAAGAGAAATCAATGAGTTCTCACAAGCTCCAGATCAGCCACACAAGTGCAGTCATCTTTATAATGTAATGTAATGTAATGAGGCAGACACAGCCAGCAATTTTCACACAGCAACAATCTCCCTCAAGCAACAAAGCCAAATAAGTAGTTCATCTGTTTCACTGATGTTTGTTGCGGGATTGATGTTAGGAAGAACTCCTCCGCGGCTACGTGGAAAAGTAAGATGGTCGTAAGACAAAGGCTGGCCATTGAATGGGCTGCGAGGGTATACCGGAGGACTCGGCTGAAGGACAAAGTGAAACATATCAAGAAGCCGCCCTTTATCGTCCTGTGGCTCGGTCTCCTGTTTCTTCATCAGCATTGGGTAAAAGAGTCAGGAAGTCATATTGCAGCTTTATCAGACTTTGGTCAGCCGCATTTGCTGTGTGTGTACTGTTCTGGTCACCCCTTCGTAGGGAGGAACTGCAATAGAGGTTGACCACAATGTCACCTGGATTGTTCCCGATGTTAGGGAAGTCCAGGACAAGGAGTCACAGCTTAAGGATAAAGGGGAAATCCTTTAAAACCGAGATGAGAAGAACTTTTTTCACACAGAGAGTGGTGAATCTCTGGAACTCTCTGCCACAGAGGGTAGTTGAGGCCAGTTCATTGGCTATATTTAAGAGGGAGTTAGATGTGGCCCTTGTGGCTAAGGGGATCAGGGGGTATGGAGAGAAGGCAGGTACGGGATACTGAGTTGGATGATCAGCCATGATCATATTGAATGGCGGTGCAGGCTCGAAGGGCCGAATGGCCTACTCCTGCACCTAATTTCTATGTTTCTATGTTTCTATTTTGAAACATGGCAGCAAAAGGCTCTCATAGAGTAGAAACAGTCTGGAGCATGATGCAAAGGGTCCTTTTCATGGTTCATCCCGAACAGCTCCATAACGGAGGACTCCTGGATTTACGGACTGTTCCCAAGGCTAATTCGGAAATGGACATCAGGTGCTGCTGGACGGTCATCAACTCGCTGAAAGACGCCCTTTGGTCCACCCGAACCTTGTTGATCACCCAATGGAGCGAGTTGTCTGTCAGGGAATGTTGCCGACTGGGCCGCTCCAGACTGCAGGAGTACGTGCTGAGGGATGCACTGAAGCTCGTTGCAGCCAATGCCAAGGCTCTGTGGGGGACGACCACAGTCTAGGGTCCTTCACCTGCTGGACTTTGGGGGCAGGGGTGAGGGTGGCAAGGGTGCCTGGTCTATTGATAGTTCGTGAACACTACCAAATGTAACACTAATTAATGCATGTATAACTGCTGAGAATGTTAGGAGCGTTTCTGAGCTGTTCTTGTTTGATATATATATATATTTTTTAATTATTTGGAAAAAAGTTTATTTTTGGGGAAAAAAAAGTTGAAACAAGGAACTGCAGATGCTGGTTACACCAAAGGGCACAACATGTTGGAGTTCATAAGTTATAGGATCAGAATTAGGCCATTCGGCCCATCGTCTACTTAGCCATTCAACTATGGCTGATCCATCTCTCCCTCTCAACCCCATTCTCCAGCCTTCTCCCCACAACCCCTGACACCCGTACTAATCAGGAATCTGTTAATCTCTGCCTTAAAAATATCCGTTAAAAAGGCTACTCAGTGGGTCAGGCAGAGCCCCATCGAGGTTCTGAGATGATCTGACGTGGGTTGAAGTTCCCTGATGCAATCACTTGTGAATTTGTTCCAGGTTCAGGCAACCTGATAATTATCACCCTGGTGATCGGCCACTGGAATTCCCACTCATTCAGTTCCATCCCAGTTCTGGAGGCGCAAGGAACAGTAGAAGCTGGAATTTTGAGCACAGTATAAAGTGCTGGAGTAACTCAGCAGGTCAGACAGCATCTGTGGAGGGCGTGGACAGGCAACGTTTCGTGTCGGGACCCTTCTTCAGATTGATTTCAGTACGGAGGAGGGGGGGTATTGGCAATAAGTGAACGACAGAGACTCGCTGAAAAGGAGAATCAAGGACGTCAGATAAGGAGAGGAGTGGAGTGAAATATAAAGCCAGAAGGAGGAATAAAGATGGCAGGGGGCGCACACAGGGAGGAGGAGGTGCAGCGTGGTGCGAGAGGGGAAGAGAGGCAGGATATCGGAAGAAATGGTTGCGTGCCTGTGGGAGTGGAGGGGACATAGAAGAGAGAGAGGGGGTAGAGGGGGAGTATTACTTCCCTCTCTGTTCTGCTGCTCGCGCTCCCATTAGTGGTGTGGATATCTTCCAGAGCCAATGCAGTACTCAGAGAAAGTATCATTTTACAAACAGTATCCAGATTTATCTGTAAATCTCCAGCCTCAGTTTTACTTTGGAATACTTTTTTTTTTTAACATTGTCAACCACAGAAAAAATACATGGCTGAGGTATTACTCGGTAAGTTTTACCAAGTATTAAAAAATACTTGGCCCTCATTTCTTGATATCTTCTGTAAAATCTTCTTTCCAAAATTAGTTTAGTTGAGTGCAGTTCAGAGATACAGTGTGGAAATAGGCCCTACGGCCCTCAGAGTCCGCGCCGACCAACGGTCGCCCATTAAGATCATGGTGAAACCCAGGTGTCTGATACTGTGCAGCATCTTAATGGTTGGACAAAGCCACTGTGCTGCTCCTGCGACTTGACACAAAACGTTGCCTGTCCCTTTGCTCCCAATTCCTGCATTTGCAGCAAAGATAGACAGAAAAGTAACAGCGGGTGAGGCAACATCTCTGGTGAAAAGGAATAGGCGATGTTTCTGGGTCGAGACCCTTCTTCAGACTGAGATTCAGGGGCGAGGGAAATTAGAGGTCTGATGAGGTTCGCACCATATCAGAGTCGGCACCGATATCCCAGGGATGGCAGAGCCCACAATGGTCCAGTGTTGGCTGTGGAAGAACCGATAACAAAGGGATAAATGGATGCGAATAGTGGGACTAGCAGGAGAACAGGTGGGGAGAAGGGCGGAGAGAGAGGGGAAGCAAGGGTTAGAAACATAGAAACATAGAAAATAGGTGCAGGAGTAGGCCATTCGGCCCGTCGAGCCTGCACCGCCATTCAATATGATCATGGCTGATCATCCAACTCAGTATACTGTACCAGCCTTCTCTCCATACCCCCTGATCCCTTTAGCCACAAGGACCACATCTAACTCCCTCTTAAATATAGCCAATGAACTGGCCTCAACAACCTTCTGTGGCAGAAAATTCCAGAGATTCACCACATGAAGGGTTACATGAAATTAGAGAAATCATCGTTCATACCTCTGGGTTGTAAGATGTCCAAGTGAAATATGAGGTGCTGTTCCTCCAATTTGCATGTGGCTTCACTCTGACAGCGGAGGAGGTCGAGGACAGAAAGGTCAGTATGGGAAGTCTACCTTGTCTCGTGAGTGTGTATATATACTTGTTGTATCATCCCCTTTGATAGATTTTTCTGTTGATTTTAGACTGGGAGATAATTCCCAACATGCCTTCTCAGCCCTGTGCCCTGATGTTATTCCCACTGGGGTGAGGAGGTTGGGTGCAGTTGTGGTCCCATCCTTTCATTGTGAACTTGCGATGTAGCAATAGGAAACTCCCCTCACCACTGCTACACCACTCAACTGGTTCATGACTTATCTGTGCACCTCGGTTTTAAACGACTGACCCCTTTATTTCACAGCTTCAATCTCACAACCAGCACATCGGCATTCGGTGATCTGTGCACCAGGGCACCCTGAACCCTTTTAGTCAAGTCAAGGCAGATTTATTTATATAGCACATTTAAAAAACAACTCTCGTTGGCCAAAGTGCTTTACATTTGTTATAAGAATAGTATAAACAAACAAACTATATACATATAGCCCTCGCTCAGTGGACGTCAGGAAAGGCTTGGGAGTATAGATAAGTTTTTAGTCTTGATTTAAAGGAGTCGATGGAGGGGGCAGTTCTGATGGGAAAGGGGATGCTGTTCCACAGCCTAGGAGCTGCAACCCGCAAAGGCGCTGTCACCCCTAAGCTTATGCCTAGACCGCGGGATATTCAGCAACCCCAAGTCGGCCGATCTGAGGGACCTGGAGGTGGAGTGGTGGGTGAGAAGACTTTTAATGTAGGAGGGGGCAAGCCCATTGAGGGCTTTGTAGACATAGTGTTTAACATTAACATTTCCCAATCTCTCACCATTAAAAAAGTAAAAACACTCTGCTTTTCTGTTTTGTACACCAAAGAGCCACAACAAGTCATTGACATATTGCATTCATTATTATACGCGCCACAAGCCCATAAAGTTCTGGGAAAATATATTTAGTCTCCTAGACATTGGTATTATTGTCACATGTACCGAAATACAGTGAAAACACTTTATTTTGCCTGCTGTCCAAACAAATCATACGATATGTGAGTACATCAGGGAAACTCATAGAGTGCAGAATGGAGAAACAATGTACTGCAGATTATGGTTGACAAATAAAAGACACAAAGTGCCGGAGTGATTCAGCAGGTTAGGAGGCAGCATCTCTGGGGAACATGGATAGGTGACGAATTGGGTCGGGACCCTTCAGACTGGTTGTGGGGAGAGAGGGAAGAAAGCTGGAAAAGAGGAACGGCAGGCCAAAGCTTGGTAGGTCATAGGTTGATACAGGTGAGAGGGGTATTGATAGGCAAATGTGTATGAAGGAACTGCAGATGCTGGTTTAAACCTAAGACAGGCACTAAATGCTGGGGTAACTCAGCGGGACAGGCAGCATCTCTGGAGAGAAGGAATGGATGACGTTTCGGGTCGAGACCCTTAATGGTAGGACAAAGGCCAGAGATGAAAATACAGAAGGTGTGAGATAAAAGGACTGAAATGTAGCGAATATAGTGTTAATGCAGGGAAAGTACAAACATAGAAACATAGAAAATAGGTGCAGGAGCAAGAGTAGGCCATTCGGCCCTTTGAGCCTGCACCGCCATTCAATATGATCATGGCTGGTCATCCAACTCAGTTTCCTGTACCTGCCTTCTCTCCATACCCCCTGATCCCTTTAGCCACAAGGGCCACATCTAACTCCCTCTTAAATATAGCCAATGAACTGTGGCCTCAACTACCTTCTGTGGCAGATAATTCCACAGATTCACCACTCTCTGTGTGAAAAATGTTTTTCTCATCTTGGTCCTAAAAGATTTCCCCCTTATCCTTAAACTGTGACCCCTTGTTCTGGACTTCCCCAACATCGGGAACAATCTTCCAGCATCTAGCCTGTCCAACCCCTTAAGAATTTTGTACGTTTCTCTAAGATTCCCCCTCAATCTTCTAAATTCTGGCGAGTACAAGCCGAGTCTTTCTTCATATGAAAGTCCTGACATCCCAGGAATCAGTCTGGTGAACCTTCTCTGTACTCCCTCTATGGCAAGAATGTCTATGACAAAAGCTGCAACAAAGTAGATTGGAAGATTATATTGTGGAAAGGAACTTTTCATCAATAAAGAACTCCAAGAATCCTGCAATTTAAAATCAGAATTTATCTTACACAATCATAAGTTCATGTCAAAAGGGTAGAATTAGGTCTCACCATAACCCTTGACACCCGTACTAATCAAGAATCTGTCAATCTCTGCCGTAAATATTCCCAGTGACATGGCCTCCACAGCCAGGTTACGGGGAGGTGGCAGAAGAATGGGCTTGAGAGGGAAAGATAGATCAGCCATGATTGAATGGGAGAGTAGACTCGATGGGCAGAATGGCCTAGTTCTGCTCCTGTGATTAATGAACTTTCTGCTTTCGGAATATTCCTCACAAATTCCAAACCAAACACATGGCAGAGTGAAGGAACCTTAGAGAAAAGGAAAATTCACATTAAAATTTAAAGCTGTGGATTCAGTTCCCTTGTCCAGCATATGTGCAATTAATTAACCCTACAAGGTTTGTCTTGCAGTGCTTTGTAAAGAATGCTGAACTCGGCATGAATGAAAGTGACATTTTGCTTTTCAAATTGTTTGTTCCAGTCACTCACTCCGAGAGTCGTTTTCATTCAATATTCAGGAGACTCTGTGACAGGAATCCCAGCACCGAGTCTCCCCATCTCTCAGATGCCTCCCTTGTCATCTAACTCCATAATTTCATTAATCCAGAAGTCACAGGAGCTGAATTTGACCATTCGCCCCATCAAGTCTACTCTGCCATTCAAGCATGGCTGATCTATCTTTGCCTTGCAACCCCATTCTCCTGCCTTCTCCCTGGTGCCTTTTGCAGCCTCAGAATCAAAGGATGTACCTTTAGAAATATATTTTTAAAGAGGAAGTTTGGCAGCTTCTTGATTAGTAAGGGTTTGATACCCTGACTAATCAAGAACCCGTTAGAAACATAGGAAATAGGCGTAGGAGTAGGCCATTCGGCCCTTCGAGCCAGCACCACCATTCAATATGATCTCTTAGTCTCCTCTTTAAAAATACCCAATGGCTTGGCCTCCACAGCCACCTGTGGCAATGAATTCCACAGATTTTCCGCCCGCTGACTAGAAATTCCTCCTCAACTCCTTTCTAAAGGAACGTCCTTTTATTCTGAGAAGTCTATCCTCTCTCCAAAACTCCTTGCCATTGTCCCTCACCCTCCATCTCAGTCCCTTTCTCCTCCAATCTGTACCCTCCTAAAACCATCTCTTCCTCCTCACCCTCTTCTCTTCAGTCCCATCTCTCCCTCTTTCTATCTCCCACTCCTTCTTCCCATACCGAGTCTATCACTCCCCATACCTCTTCCCGTGACAAGAAGGATGTTGAGGCTCTGGAGAGGGTACAGAAGAGGTTTGATCATCATGCTGCCTGGACTAGAGGGTATTAGCTAAAAGGAGAGGTTGGACAAACTTGGATTGTTTTCCCTTGAGCATCCGAGGTGGAGGGGAAACCTGATAGAAATTTAAAATAATGAGAGGCATAGATAGGGTAGACAGTCCAAACCTTTTACCCATGGCCGACACTAGAGGGCATGGCTGTGAGGTACGAGGGGGGTAAGTTTAATGGAGATGTGCAGGACAAGTTTTTTTTAAAGTGGGGACCCAACACAGACAGTGGAGCACATAATCACCAGTTGCCCCAAACACCGGCCACCGAATGGTGAACGAGGTCTGATAGACCCGGACGATGGCACGTTGGCCTGGCTCGCCTCAACGGAGCTGCAGGTCTAAAAGACTTACGGCAGAAGAAGAAGGGACCTGGAGACAGATACTATAGTGGCGTTTAAGAGGCTTTTAGATAGGCACAGGGATATGGAGTGAATGGAGGACATATGGATCACTTTCATGTAGAGGGGATTAGTTTAAATTGGCATCTTGTTCAACACTGACCTTATGGGCAGAGAGGTCGGTTCCTGCGATGCACTGTTCTATTTTCCTCAAACTCTCCCTGCACTTTCTCTCTCTTTTGGCGATTTAAGATTCTTCTGATCTGTGGAAGTTTTTTTTTAATCAATCAATCCGGCCTTTCAAGAGTTTACATTCGCTCCCCCCCCTCTCTCTCTCTCTCATACACTCATACACACACACACACACACACTCGGGCCGAGCCGCCAGCCAGTCAACAAAAAGGCATTGATCAGCGTGGAGTTCCCCCAGTCATGAATTAACAGCGACCGACTTCAAACCCCTCTTTTCCCGCCACACATACACACACACACTCTCTCTCTCGTTATATTTTATTCTACAAAAAAACTGATAAAGTTGTGCTTAGGAGGGAAGTTACTGGTTGCAATGTGATTTTATGTAAAATCTGTCTATATGTCAGACATGGGCTGCCCCTGCATTGTGTCACTCTCTCCCCCTCCTTCGTTTCTCTCTCTCTCTCTCTCTCTCCCCACCCCTCTCAATGTCTGTGGGTGACCTCAGCTTCTCGTTCACCTCCCCTTCTTCGCTCCTGTTCTGCCCCCCCTCCTGTGTTTTTTTGGGTTGCTCCGTCCCCCTCCCCTCTCCTCTTCTCTCTCTCCCTCCCTCGCTCGCTCCTCCTGCGGGAGCGCTGACCCGAGCGAAGGTCGAAAGCGAGGCTGCGCTGCGATCGGCTCCCGGGTGCCGGCGGGTCGGAGGTTCGTGCCCCGGGGAGGGTAGAAAGGACCAGCCAGCCCGCGGCCCCCGCCACCTCCCTCCCTCCCTCCCCGTGTCCACCTTTTGCCCGCCAGTCATTCCCAGGCAATCTCTCCACCCTCCCTCCCAGCTTCCTCACCCCCCCCCCCTTCCCCTCTCCCTACCCTCCTTCCTCCCCCCCCCCTTTTTTAAATTTTTTTTTCCCATTCTCACCCTCCCTCATTCTTTCCCCCTCTCCGATGAATCGACTCCGGTGAAGACACCCCCCTCCCTACCCGAAAAGGACAACCTCGGAATCCCGACTCAACTACACACACTACAACAACAACAACAACAAAAACACGCAGAGGTAATCTTTTTTTTTGGAGAAAAAAAATCACAGGAACCTTTTATATATTTTTTTAAAAAGGAGGGAGGAAGCGAGGGGGAAAAGGAGGGAGGGGGAACAGCGAAGAGAAACGAGAGAGAGGGCATAAAGGCAGCCACAAAAGCCGGGGTCGGCGCCGCGGGGTTAGAGGTGCCCTGTCATTCCAAGGCGGGAGACAACCAGAACGGCTTGAAATTAACCTATTTTCGAACGCCGTGTTGAAATTAAAAGCCCCACAAATGTATCGCTTTCGGAGAAACTGCAACATTTTGAATACTGTCATGTAGCGAATCTCTATTATTCCAACCACTGTATTTCGGTGGGAGTTAATTCCTGCTTATATATATATATTATTTTTTTTTACACGCAGAACACAAAAGTCTTCACGGTTGCGATCTCTTAAGCAATTGCGACGAAGGCCGACCTCTTTGATTTTTTTTCTCTCTCTCTCTCCCTCTCAGACACACACACACACAGTAACGCGCTGCACAAAAGGCGAGATCAGAATCTAATGCAAAGTGCTGACCTGTTCGGTACCCCGCTCATCCTCCTACCCTCTCTGCCTTCTTTTAAAATTTAATTCAGTAAAATTCCAACAGAGTTAATGCTAATAAATCCTACGGCAAAAAAAACCCCCAACTAATTGAGCTTTAAGTGTGTATTTACATTCTACATGCAAAGGAAATCTAACTATTTTTGCAACAATTTTTGATGCTCTCTCTAAGCATAGATAATTGTAAACATTCGCGGCCTAGATGTGACGAAGATTTAAGGAAATCATTTTATTTTTTCCCCTTAAAGCTAAGCGGTAGATTGCAGAGTCCGTGCATGTCATTATTCAAGCATTTTGCAATTTATCAATAAAATCTACAAACAGGAAAAGGAAAAGCAACGCAGTCTCTGTTGATGTCATTTAAATAATGTGCTTAAAGGGACATTGGGTGATATTGTGTCTCGGCTGGTTTTGAATTAGATATTTAAAACAAAAAAAAAATCGTGGGGGGGGGGGGGGGGGGGTGGTAAAAAAAAAAACCTGAATGAGTGACGGCGACGGGATTAGTTGGAGAAATGAATGACGCTTGGGAGAGGGATTTTACCAGAGGTGGAGAGGGAGACGGCTCTCTCTTGCCCATTGCTGCCGTGTGGATGTAAGGGAGCAGAGGTCGACACCAGGGGTTCTGAGGACGGGGGAGGGAGAGAGAACGAGAGGGAACAGGTTTGTCTGCACATCACCTTTCCATAGTTCATTGCCACAAGTAAAGTGTGGTGTGACCCTCAAAGGCGGAATGGATGTTCTGAAATAATACCGGCGGTGACAGATTTATTTATTGAGCCGGGGCGTCGGGGGTGGGGTGACCAAGTTTCACCGTGTAGAATGATGTATTTGGTCCCAAGTTCGTGAACTTGATTCTGCTCTTTGGCGCGTTCCTTGAGGTTGTGATACAACAAATGTCACCTGTACTGACTGGACTGTGCGCTGGGATCTCTCTCTCTCTCTGGTCGCATCTCCTGGCCAGAGTTTTACAATTGGTGAATATATACACCGTGAGAATCTGTTTTCATTTGCTACACAATTTATGGGAAGTGTTTTTGTCCGAGGTGGAGAGACCCGTTCCACATAACGTTGGATTGTTGGAAAGTTGTTCTTTCTGTTGAGAAAGACGAACAGTTTACTTTTGGAAACACCTGATTTGATCTGATCGCTCTCTATTTCACTCCAATGTTTTTTCTCAAATTGTGTTTTTCTCTCTCTCTCTCCCCCCCCCTCTCTCTCCCCCCCCCACACCACCCCCCCCCCCCCCCTCCCCCCTTTCTTTCCAGGGCGCAGTTATTCGTGGACTGTCTTCCTGATTTAATTTGGCAAGTAAGTTTGCGGATTTGAAGGCTGGAATATCACAAGCTCCAAACTGCCCACAATGCGCTGTTTAGCGTTTACCGAAGGAAGGGTGTAAATGGATTTTGTCGAACAAGGGAGGATGGCTCATGGAATTCCTTCGCAAGGGAAAATCGCCGTCACGGTGGACGAGTACAGCTCGAATCCGACCCAAGCCTTCACTCATTACAACATTAACCAGAGTCGCTTCCAGCCGCCACACGTGCATATGTGAGTACCTCAACTCCGCGCGTCTTGTAACTCGGGATTGGAATGTAAAACACACGCGGATTGCAGACCGCCCCGTTCTCATGCCCCCCTCCCGTCACACACTCTCAGACAGACACACACACAACAACATAAAACACGCGGACAGGTAGACGAGCGCAAACTCCGACAAGCACACACGAATATACCAAACAAGTGTCGCACGCATGTACACACACGGAGGGAGAGGCGACAGACAGATTCTCTGAGAGGTAAACGCACTTTCAGTCAGACCACAGACTGGCATATACACATTGAGAGAAAGTCAGACACACGCACACATTCAAACGATAGATAGGCACACTTACACACACACACACACACACACACACACACACACACACACACACACACACACACACACACACCCACACACACAAGATATTGAGGACAGTTAGGCACATGCACAGGCACAGATGACTACAGGCACATACACAAACACACAAAGACAGACAGACCACAGAGGCACAAACATATATATATATGTTTGTATATTATATATATATATATAAGCACTCAGACTACAGAGACACAGACACAACATATATAAAGGGGCAAGCATAAACGCACACATGCACGCACACACCCATTCACACCTGACAGACATACACACACAGACACACACACATGTATACACACACACAGACACACACACATGTATATACACACACGCAGACATACACCGATCTACAGAAACATGCACACAAACGCAGACAGAAGCACAGACACACACAAACTCGGGCAAATACACACACAGACCCTGGATCAAACTTTGGATTGCTGCGGGTTCTGCTTGAAGTGATTTAACAGGAATACATTTGCCAAGGGCTCCGCATCAGGCATTTCTTGTGATTCATAGCAATCTATAAATCTGGCTTGGAACGAACAAGTAAATTGTTACAGCAGGTTAGCAACCTATTTGTCAATTAGATGTCAAAAAGCTGAGGGAATAAGGGAATTCCAAGCCCAAAGAGTTTCAGCATATTTTAAGCTGTCTCTTAATTTTAGCTGACTGGAATAAAACCATAAAACAGAAGGTAGTTTCCATTACGGTATTTTGTAAATACTTTATTATTTCTAACGAGGTGCCATTTGCTTTTTGACTGCCCCAATATATGTGAACGATCGTTTTAAATTGTCTCAAAATTTCAGACAACGGATGTTCTACGCTCATACTAGCCTTTCTGTGCCGTGCCTGTTAAAGTTCAGTTCAGACGAGTTTCAAGGATATACAAGCAAAGATGTTACCCGATTAATTCATATTAAGCCGCTGCTGCTATTTTTAAAAAAAAAAGCCTTTGTAAGGTCTCAGACAAGGTGGTTGGAATAAGCAAACTCCATTTCGTGTTAACTGATACCCACTAACAGTAAAATACTCTGCCTTTCTCCGGTACTTTGGTGTTGATAAGTTGACATCATGAGAAACAACCCTTTCAAGAATTCACTTGCCTTTTTTTTTGAATAACGCCAAATAACTTTAAGAGTTATCCACGCCGTCCGTGCCTCTTGCGTGATTTACAGAGTCAACAATGGATTTTGCCGAAGTGAAAAAATGGTATTTAAGAATGAAACAGCATTTCAGTTTACAGGCAATAATTTTGAGGCTGTCTTTTAAATAGAGACCGTGCACGCAACTTAAGCTAGAATATACGTGAGAATGAAAATCAATTCTTAAACCCATGATGGGGGTAGAAAATGTGTACATGCACGGCGTGCTCCATTAATACAATATTAAAGTACAGGATGCACATAGGGAATAGCTTTTTAAAATCCAGACTGCATAATAGGAGTATTCTTTTTGTGGAAAGTCACACACACTAGGGAACCGTCATTGAGTACACAATATATAGTGGAAGCAGCCTGAATGTAATACACGCTGTGGGCATGGTTTGGAAATACAGGGTGCCGAGCAGGTATTGTCCTAGACTTATTGCGGCATTAAATCGTTTCACAGACACAGATTTTTTTTTCCGGGGTAATTGATCATTTAACAAACTCGGCAAATGGGAGTTTAAGGTGGACAATTTGTAAAAGTGATTTCTTGCGGTTTTTCCAGGGGGTCGGGGAGGCGAGGATTATGCGGTCTAAAGAGGAAGTATTCTGCTATTTTATTGTATCGTGTGAAGGAATTTCGCCCCTCGTTACAAAGCCAGGCAGCCAAGTTATATCTGCCAGCCGGGTTAAACTTGAGAATTCAGAATGGGCAGCACCAGAATGCTTGTGTATTACATATATTGTGTACAGATAATTCCCAATGGAGTAAAACTCATTCACAGTCTCTTCTCAGCAGTGTGAGGCAGCAATACACTGTTTTTTGGTGTGCCCCTTGAATCTCTGATGTGATAAAAAGCCAGTGGCCGGTTGCAAGGGGTAATCTACAAAACTGACCTGCTGAATTAAAAAAAAAAACCCACTGATCTTCATGGGCATTTATTTAACAATAATACGCATGATCTGGAGTGATTTTGGGGTCATAGTGCAGTCTTTTAAGAGTTCAGACCGCAGTTATAAGCAGCTTGAACTTTGCTCTCGCAGTTTATGCAGGCTTCTTAACCTCAGTTAAATGTCAACCCGGTAACTCGCTCCGAGCATCTTGTTATCCATTGTAATGACCAGTGCTGCCGTTGTAGTTCATACACTAAGCATTTCTACTTCAGCGTGGTTTGAAAGCAAATTTACTGGCTGTGCGTATACTGGTGTCAGAGAGTGATGTTGTGCCCCAGTGTTTATGTGGATCGAGGGCATCCCACATTGGAGCATATTAGTTAAGAGTGTTTTATTGTCATATGTCCCGGATAGAACAATGAAATTCTTACTTGCAGCAGCACAACCGAATATGTAAACATAGTGCACTGTAAACAATATAATAAACAAGAAGAAAAAGTTCAATCAGTGTGTGTATATACACGCATACTCGCACGCACAGTACTCACTCGCACGCACACTCACATACTCACACACTCACATACTCACACACTCACATACTCACACACTCACTCACTCACACACTCACTCGCACAGTACTCACTCGCACGCACACTCACATACTCGCACACTCACTCACTCGCACACTCACTCACTCGAACACATGTACACACGCCCACACACACGCCCACACACACACACACGCCCACACACACACCACACACACACACGCCCACACACACACCACACACACACACACACACACACACACACACACACACACACACACACACACACACACACACACACACACACACACACACACACACACATGTGCCAGGATAGACTCAGCTGTAAAGCGCTCTGTCTGAGCCATGAGTACAAAAGAGATATCTGGTGGTGTCTTCTGCCGCCCTTGGTCATGTCCCACTCAGAGTCCCTGCTTTGACAGATAGTATTTGTAAGGAATGAATTAAATCTTAACAAAATAATCCTGTCTGCGGCGATTTTTTTCTGTGGAAGTGGGAATTTGAGCGGCTTCAAACTGCCTTGCCTCATGATAAATGTAACGGCTTCATAATTTCGCCGCCGACTTGGTTTGAAGGTTTAGCTGTGCGGCCCGATGGTAGTATTTGGAAGTGAATCATTTGTGAAAGGCGGCCAGTGATTTAGCGTGAAAGGGAAATGCATTAAAGCAAGGAACTGATGCAAAAATCTGGCAGACGCAGTTTGAAAAATCCACCTGCTCTTTAAAGTGACGATGTGTTAAAAATACATATTGTTAATTCTGAATTAGACAATGGCAAATTTGGACCACCTATACAAGCAATACATAAGGACTTCCGCTTGGAGGTTTAATTTCCTCCTGCTGCTCACTATTCAGTGGCTGCATCAAATTCTTTTGTGCTCCATTCTAAAATGTTCTAACAATGGCAATGAAATCATTCAAAGTCTGTGCAAACCAGTACACTGCCAGAGAGGGGGTTCCGGTGAGATTGGGTAGGGAAAGGGAAGTTCAGGATTCCTGTTCTTTCCGCACTGACTGCTGAGGGAAAAAAGAGAGAAAAACTGCGCTGCGTACAAAAGAACAAGAGAACCCTTTAAGAAAGACTCTGCTAGAGTCCCGAAACTGTAACCAAATGTATCTACTGTAATTACAGCAAAATGGTGGAGGAACTCAGCAGGTCAGGCAGCATCTGTGGAGGAAAATGGTCAGGCGGCATTTTGGGTCAGGGCTCTTCTTCAGACTGGTCGAAGGGCCAGTTCAGGTCAGAGTTCAAGATGATCATTTGCCACCACTCCAGCGTGTGTCAGTGGGATGTGTCGAATAGTGCTGCAGAAACACAGGTTGGGTACATTCCAAAACTGCAGCTCAGTAAAACCAGGCCAAGCTGAACAACTAACGAGCTGTGGGTCTGGAGTTGCATGTAAACCAGTTCTGTTTAGTTAATTTGTCATGTGTACCGAGGTACAGTGAAAAACATGTGTTGTGTGAGCACAGGTTAAGGAATGAAGGTTTCTCTCCGAGAACATTAGTAAATAAAATAGGTTTTTACAATAATTCAATACGATAATTTAATATGGATAGGAAGGGTTTCGAAGGCTATGGGCCAAATGCAGGCAAATAAGACCAGCCAGGAATACCAACGTGGTTAGCATGGACAAAGTGAGCATTAGGGCCAGACTCACTGCTGTATGGCTCCGTAGCTCTAGTCTGACAGTTACTAGTCTCAGTGATGGTAATCATGAACCCTCCAGATTGACAGACATAAACCCATCTGTCTTCCTTCGCCTTTCGGGCCTTGTATGTCGAGACCCCACCCCACATCTACAAAAACAAATGCTGCAGAGCAGGGAAATTTGTGCACCTATTCCCCCCCCCCCCCCCCCCCCCCCATCTCCCTTCTGTTTTTTTTTTTTTTTTTCTATTTTTTGTTTTTTGTGCTAAATTGTATGTATGCACTGAGTACGAGCAGCTTTCAGTTTCACTGTACATGTATAGTGACAATAAATGGCATATCTATCTATCTATCTATCTATCTATCTATCTATCTAAATGTTGGCCATGCAGGATTGAGTTACATGGGGAGGTTGGATAGGTTGGGACCATTTTTTCCTTTGGACTGTAGGAGGCTTGAAGGTGACCTTATTGAAGTGTTCAAGGTCATGAGAGTTATGGATAAAGTGAATGTTCACAGACTTTTTCCCCAAGGTAGAGAGAGGATTCTGAAATTTGAAGGCTTAGGATGGGAGGGGCGCGATTTATGATAGACCTCATCAGCAACCTGTTCACAGACATGGTGCATAGTTACATGGTACATGCTTAAGGATAAGGGGGAAATCTTTTAGGACCGAGATGAGAAAAACATTTTTCACACAGAGAGTGGTGAATCTCTGGAATTCTGTGCCACAGAAGGTAGTTGAGGCTAGTTCATTGGCTATATTTAAGAGGGAGTTAGATGTGGCCCTTGTGGCTAAAGGGATCAGGGGGTATGGAGAGAAGGCAGGTACAGGATACTGAGTTGGATGATCAGCCATGATCATATTGAATGGCAGTGCAGGCTCGAAGACCCGAATGGCCTACTCCTGCACCTATTTTCTATGTTTCTATGGTAGTCTGTACCTGGAATCAGCTTCCAACTGAAGCTATAGGATCAGATACTATGACCTACCTCATTGTAGACCCTCGGACTATCTCTGATCGGACTTTACTGACTTTATCTTGCACTAAACCTTATTCACGATGTTCCCTTTATCATGTGTCTGTACACTGCAGAAGGCTTGATTGTAATCACGTATTGTCATTCCGCTGACTGGTTAGCAGACAACAAAAGCTTTCCACTGTACCTCGGTAAACTAAACCAAACTCTTAAAGATATTTAGACAGATATATGGATAGGAAGAGTTTAGAGTGCTCTGGGCTAATTGCAATCAAATGGGATGAGCTCAATATTGGATGGATGGACAAGGTGGGCTGAAGCCTGTTTCCGTGCTCGACAGATCTATGACTCTATCAATGTAACTAATGGAAGTCGTCAATTATTGGTCAGCTGGAACATAAAAGGGGAGGACAAGCTTCCTTCTGAAACTTAAGTGTCTCTGTCTATTTTTCCATCTGCTTGGCGACACATCAGCAAAAATGCCTTTTGAAAATCCAGACAAACAACATTGTGTCGGATGGAACTGCAGATGCTGGTTTACACCGACGATGAACACAAAATGCTGGAGTAACTCAACGGGTCAGGCAGTATCTTTGGAGAAAAGGAATAGGCGATGTTTTGAGTCGAAACCCTATTTCAGGCTGAGTCTGAAGAAGGGTCTCGACCCAAAATGTCACCTCTTCCTTCTCTCCAGAGATGTTGCTTGTCCCACTGAGTTACCCCAACATTTTGTGTCTACCTTCAGCAACTCATTTAATTTTATGCATATGATAATAAACTTGACTCGACACCAACACGGTCGAATCTTTCAATTTTTTTATTTTTTAATTTTTTATTTTATTAGAAGTAAGTACAATCGTATGGCACCAAAGTGCCTAATATATATTTTCATAATACATTTTATGTACAGCTTCTTGTTTTTTAAAAATTATAATAAAGAAGAATAAGAAAAATAAATTAGATAATAAAGGATAGAAAAACGTGAGAAAAAGAAAAGTGTGAAAAAAAAAAGAATGAAAGAGGAAAGTTGAAGAAAAGAAAATAGGAAAAAGAGAGTAAGAAATAAAAAAAAGAAGTAAGGAGATCATTATTTATAGTCTTGACCATCCCTCGTCCAGTCCTGAAACAGTCAGCTTTTACAATTGTGTTGCACCATATGATTCCAAACAGACAACAAATGGAGACCAACTCGTTATGAATTGGTCTGATTTATCTATTAGGAGAACACGGTCGAATTTTATTAGCCTCCACCGATTTTATTTTAATTTTGGAGATACAGCATGGAAACAGGCCCTTCAGCCCATCTAGTCCTGCAGAAGGCTCTCGATCTGAAACATCACCCATTCCTTCTCACCAGAGATGCTGCCTGTCCCGCTGAGTTAACTCAGCATTTTGTGTCTTATCTTCAGCCCATCGGTCCTATTGTCCATCAAGCATCCGTTCTCACTAGTTCTCTGTAATCCCACTTTCTCATCCACTCCATACACACTACAGAGAATTTATAGAGGCCAATTAACCTGCAAACCCACACGTCTTTGGAAGGAGGGAATTGTGTGGGAGGAAATTGGAGCACTCGGAGGAAACCCACACAGTCACAGGGTGAACCTGCAAACTCCACATAGACAGCAGCCGAGATCAGGATCGAAGCCAGGTGTCTGCATGAGACAGCAGCTCCACAAGCTGCGCCGTCTGACGCCTGATTCAGAAATAATCAGAGATTAAAAAAAGCACAGATGCTGCCATCAATGTTAACATGCTGTGAATAAGAAAAACAGGAGTTCATTGCAGAGTTTGTACGTTCTCCCTGTGACTGAGTGGGTTTTCTCTGGGTGCTCCAATTTCCTCCCACTTCCCAAAAACACGTGTGGGTTTGTAGATCAATTGGCCTCTATAAATTCTCCCTAGTGTGTAGGGTGTGGATGAGAAAGTGGGATTACAAGAACTAGTGTGAATGGATGCTCCGGTTTCCTCCAAAGACGTCCAAGTTTGTAGATTAGTTGACTTCTATAAATTTTCCCCAGTGCGTAAGATAGAACTAGTGTACGGGGATCGGTGGTTGGCACGGACTCGGTGGGCCAAAGGGCCTGTTTCCACTCTGTATCACTAAACTAGTGCGCAGTTATACAGAAGAAGGCTATTCGGCCCAGTCTGCCTGTGCTGGCTCTTTGAAAGCGACTTTTCCCGATTCCCAATGTTCCCTAATGCCTGGTAATCCCAGAATTAAACAAAAAACGAGTTTGATATTTGATAATGTAGGGGCTGGATTTCGAGCCGGTCGGAGTGCTCAAGGTGTAGAGGGGCTGATCAACAGCGAGGGTGAACTGCCGCTTAGAGAAAGAGGAGGAAGGTCTCTGTGCTCGGACTGTACATATGGCAGGTCATCAATCTGCCCCTAGACGGAGCTGCCACATGCTGACACTACAAGTGTAAAAGGTAGATTGTACAAGGCATGCACATGTACGGCAAGCTCAGCCCTGGAGTGGTGTGTGTGGCCCGCACTGAGTGACAGCTATCAACAGGGAACTCTCTACTTTGGCAACGCCGCTCACATTCAACCACGAGTTTCCAAATCGGCTCTCTTCCCATCCCACCCCCTCCCATCCGGACAATGCAAATATCGCTGATAATACAAGCAGAAGAAATGCATTTCATACTGAAATAAAGCTGAAGGGCGTCACGGTGGCTCAGCGGCAGAGTTGCTGCTTCATAGCGCCAGAGCTGACCAGGGATGCTGTCTGTGTGGAGTTTGCCCGTTCTCCCCGTGACCGCGTTGATACCTGAACTTGACAGTCAACAATTGTTTTCAAAGTTTGATGATGACACGAGACATGAATATTTTATTTATTTTTTTAAAAAGAGGATAGAACTATAACCTCTCAAGGAGAGTGACAGATCAGTGTAGTCTCATACAAGATTCAACACTGGGGAGTGTGAAATGATTTATTATGATGGGACAAATGAGTAGAGATGGAATGAATGCAAGTCAAACCGGGGCAGGACCTTCACTGTGAAAGACAGGGCCCGAGGGAGTGTTGCAGAGCAGAGGGATCTCGGAGTACAGATAGTCATGCAGCATGGAAACAGGCCCTTCGGCCCAACTTGCCCATGCCGCGAACTGACCCATCTACGCCCCATTTGAGTGCATTTGCCTAGAGCAGAGGGACCTCGGAGTACAGATAGTCAACATGGAAAACGCTGCCCTTCGGCCCAACTTGCCTCTCCCCGAGCTTCTCTCCCGATTCCTCCTGCCCCATCTTTGTGCTACTCCTCCATTTCCTCATTTGGTGACTTGCAATGAACTCCATAGATTCCACTCCAAAACTTCCTATGTTATGTACTGTCTCATGTCCTCTTTAACTACTAACTTACAAACCTTCCTTAGGTTGTGATGGTACCTGACTCAACTGCCTTCTATTGCAAATAATTCCTACAACTTTGTGCAAAAGTCAAAAAAAAATGTTCTATTAAATCTTTTCCCCTTAAACTTATGTCCTCTGGTTCTCGATTCCCCTTCTCTGGGGAAAATACTATACATTTACCCACATCCTCTCATGATCTCATACACCTCTATAAGAGCACTCCTCATCCTCCTGACATCGAAGGAATATAACTCTGTTCATTCATTCCAAGTTCTGCTCCCTCAACTTGTGCCTCTCTACAACCCTCTCCAATAGATATTATGTCCTTCCCCTGTTCCTTAGGATACCGCCCGAGTTACACCTCAGTTCTCTCTGCTGCCCTTCCCCTAAAGAACTGCATCCTGTTTTTTTTCATGTCCTTCCTAGTTCTGGCAGTCTCGATTGAGGAAACACTGAGTGGAACCAGGACTGGGAGGCTGGACCCTACCCAAGGGAACCGCACGGGAGTGTTGCAAACCTTCGGTGGGGCACAACAGATCCATGCAGCATGGATTTCCCAACATGCCCCATCTTCATTTGGTATATTCCTCCAAAGTATGTACCTGTACAAATTTTTCTTAAGCATTGTGATGGTACCTGCCTCAACTGCCTTCTCTTGCCGCTAATTCCTACCACCCTTTGTGCAAAAAAAAAAAAATGTTCTATTAAATCTTTTTTGGTTCTCGATCCCCCTTACTCTGGGGACTCAACACTCCTCATCCTCCTGATGTCCAAGGAATAAAGTCCTAGCCTGCTCAACCTCTCCCAATAGTTCAGGCCTTCGAGTTCTGGCGGCATCCTCGCAAATGCCCCTGTCCCACTTAGGAAACCTGAACGGAAACCTCTGGAGACTTTGCGCCCCACCCAAGGTTTCCGTGCAGTTCCCGGAGGTTTCAGGTGGTTGCCGGAGGTTGCAGGTAGTGGAAGCAGGTAGGGAGGCTGACAAAAACCTCCGGGAACCGCACGGAAACCTTGGGTGGGGCACAAAGTCTCCAGAGATTTCCGTTCAGGTTTCCTAAGTGGGACGGGGGCATTATCAGTTTAACAACATCTTTCCTATAACTGGGGGACCTAAACTGAACACAATACTCCAAATGTGGCCTCACCGATGTCCTGTACCAACCGGGTACATCGGGTGGTGGAGAATACTTTTGGCACACTGACCTTTGACATAAGACATCAATAAGGGTCTTGCCAACACGAGGAAACGTAGGTAGACCTGGGTCCTTTGGTGGAAAGAGGCTGTGTTGATGGCTCCTTGGATAACCTGGTTAGAAAGCTTTTATATGCAGCAATAGAGGGAAATACACGTTTGGTATGGCGCAGTGGTAGAGTTGCAGTAGTACGGGTCTTGACATATCATAATAGCACAGTGTTTGTACGTTCTCCCTGTGACCACGTGGGTTTTCTCCGGGTGCTCTGGTTCCCTTCCATACTCGAAAGGTACAGGCTTGTAGGTTAATTGGCTTTGTTAAAATTGTAAATTGTCCGTAGTATGTAGCATAGCGCTAGTGTACGGGGTGAGCGCGGACTCGGTGGGCCGACATGCCTTTTTTCCACGTTGCATTTCTAAAGTGTAAAGGAAAAGTTTCCAACGCTTTCTTGCAAACAACAGTTAATGCTTTGCCAGCAGTTGATTTTAAATCAGAAATTGCTATTTTATTTTTGCTTGAGTAATGATATTATTGGACTCGGACTCCCGAAGTGAAACGATTGCCACCCTAGTTTGCATGGCACTGCAATACTGCAAATTCCTCACCCGGTATCTGGAGAATTAGCAACTGCTCGTGTAAGATGTCAGTGACTGCATTCCACGGTTTAGCCGTCGAATGTGCCGTGCAATTACTGCATGTCATCTTAACAAGCTGCAGGTGTAACGCAGACTAAACAGTAGTTGATTAGAAAGAATTCTGAAATGCAGGATTGCTTTTGACAAGACTCCCACAGTCCTGTCACATGAAAGGTTTGCAAACCTCAGACACAGGGTCCTTTCTCTCGACGACCTCCACTGCCCCCATTCATGGCTCAGCCTTCACTGCACTAAACCTTCACAACATGATGGGGGTAAAATGTGGATGCGGACAGGATGTTGCCACTAGTGGGAGAGTCTAGGACCAGAGGGCACAGTCTCAGGAAAAAAAGACGTACCTTTAGAAAGGAGATTAAATGAATTTATTTAGACAGGGTGGTGAATCTGTGGAATTCATTGCCACAGACGGCTGTGGAGGTCAAGTCTTTGGGTATTTTTAAGGCGGAGATTCTTGATTGGTAAGGGTGTCAAGGGTTACGGGGAAACGGCAGGAGAATGCGGTTGAGAGGGAAAGATACTGTAGATCCGCCATTGAATGGTAGAGTAGACTTGATGGGCCGACTGGCCTAATTCTGCTCCTGTGACTTGTGAACTTAGGAAGAGTTTAGAGCACTGTGGACTAATTGTAAGAAAATGGGACTAGCACAATATGCCAACTTGGTCCCTGCTAATAGATGAAAAAGCTTGTGTTTATATATGTTGTGTAAATAAATATGCACGGCAGCATTTCTAACATGTTCAGCCTTCATTGCCCTAAACCTTGACATCATAGAAGTAATATGCTCATGTTTATATAGGTTGTATATATAAATATGCATGGCATCATTCATGACCTACTAGGACATTAGCTTATGGCTGGGTGCAAGGACAGTGGGTGAATCAGGCGCATTGTTGGGAATCCTTATGCCTATACGCCCTGCAGATGACTTTGGTATTGGTTGATTGTTAGTTTATTATTGTTGCATGTACCAAGAAAAACTTTGATTGCATGGTATCCAGTCAAATCATACCATACATGAGTACAACTAAACCACACACGTATAACAGGTGCTTCAAAGAGAAAACTTACCAGAATACAGAATATAGTGTTACATTGTTATAGTGTTACACTTGCAGAGAAAGTGCAGGAGACAACAAAAAGTGCAGGGTCTGCAATGAGGTAGGTTGGAGCACCCTAGTTTATGAGAGTAATAAAAAAGAACTGCTGGTGCTGGTTTATACCATTGATACAGACTGCTGGAGTAACTCAACGGTTCAGGCAGCATCTCTGGAGACAATGGGTAGGTGGTGTTTCAGATCCGACCCTTCCTTATTCTGAAGGAGGGACCTGACCTGAAACATCACCTATCCTTTTTCTGGTGGGAGAGTCTAGGACCAGAGGTCTTAGCATCAGAATTAAAGGGCGTTATTTTAGAAAGGAGATGAGGAGGAACCTCTTTAGTCAGAGGGTAGTTAATCTGTGGAACTCATTGCCACAGAGGGCTGTGGAGGCCAAGTCAGTGGATATCTTTAAGGCAGAGATAGACAAATTCTTGATTAGAACGGGTGTCAAAGGTTATGGGGTGACGGCAGGAAAATGGGATTAGGAGGCAGAGATCAGCCATGATTGAATGGCGGAGTAGACTCGATGGGCCGAATGGCCTAATTTTACTCCTATAACATGTGAACGTGAACTTGTTTACATCTCCGTTGTGCTGCTGCAAGTAAGGATTTCATTGTTCCACTTCGGGACGTACAGTATGACGATAAAGCACTTTTGAGTTCTCTCTGTTACTGTAGAATGTTTCCTGCCTATTCTTGCCAGTGCTTTCAGCACGGGGCTGCAAACTCTGAAATTCCATTTCCTAACATTCTGCAGCTGTCCCACATTGCTACTTTAGGCAAATTCCTTAAAACCTCCCACCAGGATTTCTAACTGTGTCTCTTTGACTTGGTCATGAAGATGCGGTATCATGTCAAGTTATTGGTGTTGACGTCGGTGCTGGTTTCAACCCATGAACAATTAATTGCCCCATTCCTTCCGGCGCAATAAAAAATAGCTTAGAGTTAAAAAATCCAGAAATTCCCTGTCAGGGTGGCTTAGGTTAGTTTAGTTTAGAGATACAGTGCGGAAACCCCCTCCCCCCACCCCACACTAACGCTATCCTACACTCTAGAGACAATTTTTACAATGACACTAAGCTAAATCAGCCCACAAACCTGTATGTCTTTGTAATAGAAACATAGAAATTAGGTGCAGGAGTAGGCCATTCGGCCCTTCGAGCCTGCACCGCCATTCAATATGATCATGGCTGATCATCCAACTCAGTATCCCGTACCTGCCTTCTCTCCATACCCCCTGATCCCCTTAGCCACAAGGGCCACATCTAACTCCCTCTTAAATATAGCCAATGAACTGGCCTCAACTACCCTCTGTGGCAGAGAGTTCCAGAGATTCACCACTCTCTGCGTGAAAAAAGTTCTTCTCATCTCGGTTTTAAAGGATTTCCCCTTTATCCTTAAGCTGTGACCCCTTGTCCTGGACTTCCCTAACATCGGGAACAATCTTCCTGCATCTAGCCTGTCCAACCCCTTAAGAATTTTAAGTTTCTATAAGATCCCCTCTCAATCTTCTAAATTCTAGAGAGTATAAACCAAGTCTATCCAGTCTTTCTTCATAAGACAGTCCTGACATTCCAGGAATCAGTCTGGTGAACCGTCTCTGCACTCCCTACACACGTAGTCAGGATCGAACCCGGGTCTCTGGCGCTGTAAGGCAGCAACTCCACCGCTGCGCCACCACTTGTTCGCAATTCCACTCTAATTAGTCCCACGGTTGCTCTTCCATCGTCTCCTTGTAGTTTTCGCTCCCTCCAGTATTGGTTTAATTGGCGGAAGTCCATTATTGAATCTGTAAACTCCGCTTTGCACCAGGCAGCACATTCCACATCCCAACCATCTCCCCACATCTGGAAATCAATTGCCCACGGCGGTGTTCACGCAGGCCAAGAACTGAGTCTGGTCCAAATTGGCCAAGCAGTGTTTAATGAGACAGTTTTCCATCCGGTATATCGACAAGGAAATCATTTCTTTTTGCTGCAGTTAAGGTCTCCGTTTAAATCAAACTAAAAGCTAAAGCCTCAGTTTAAATGGAACTGTGGGCACATATGAAAGTCATGAAAAAAAAACGGTGGATGCTGAAAACTGGGAATCAGTGGGTCAGGCAGCTTCGTGGACCCAGAGACTCTAACTTTTAATTCAAAGACTCGTCATTTTTTTTTTTAAATTGGGTGCTGCTGCTTCACGGTGCCAGAAATCTGGTTCGATCCTGACATCGGCCGCTGTCTGTACGGAGTTTGGGCGTTCTCCCTGCGACCTCGCGCGATTTCTCCGGGTGCTCTGGTTTCCTCCCACATCCCTAAGACATGCGGGTTTGTAGATCAATTGGTTTCTCTAAGTTGCCTCTAGTGCGCAGGATGGAACTACACTAGTTCAATTTATTATTCTTACGTTTACCGAGGTACAGTGAAAATCTTTTTTGTTACGTGCTATCCAGTCGGTGAAAAGACCACACATGATTACAATCAAGCCGTCCACAGTGTACAGTTACAGGAAAAAGAGATTAGTGTTTAGCGCAAGATAAAGTCTGATTAAAGATAGACCGAGGGTCTCCAGAGAGGTAGATGGCAGGACCTCAGGAACGCTCTCCAGTTGGTGATAGGATGGCTTAGTTGCCTGATAACAGCTGGGAAGAAACTGTCCTGAATCTGGAAATTGTGAGTTTGAATCGGGACTAGTGATCGCTGGCCGGCACAGACTTGGTGGGCTGAAGGGCCTGTTTTCACGATGTATCTCTGAACGAAACTAAAGGACTCCTGACAATTCAGTGCTGCCCTTACCACCCACACTCAGCCCCCACCCCACACCGAGCTTGTGCCCAGTGCATCGGCAGAGGGCTTCCTTCACTCCTTACCTCTCGGCAGTACCCAGGTGTTTGTGTTCTGTTGACGCAGTAATTAGCCCGGGCCTTTGGGGCCCTGGTGTGTTATTTCAGCATCTGTCACAGTTTTGATTTTAAATAGCGGGCAGGCCCCTTGCCCAGCACAGCAAGCCTGTATATCACCACTGTGCTTTGTTTCAGTGTCTGAATACTTTATTATTGCAAAGTGGTGTTCACTGTGGGCAGCAGTGTACACAGCCAGGCCTGTCAGAGGGACGGTGCCTGGCGAGTTACAAGCTCCCCGTAAGAAAAGCCGTCATTGTTTTTTTTATCCCCCGAACTGCCTGAAGTCGTTATTTCAATGATGGATCCTCTGGAAAAAATAAATTTGCGAGATTCCTCTTGGACCGACGTCGGTGGTCGAGGCTGCTCCAGATTTTTGGCCTTAATTAGTTTAACCAGGCACCTGTGCTCAGGGTCAGTCCCAATCAGTAACAGATCACTGTTCTGTGAATTAGTGATCCCCTAACATCATTTGCGCACGTTGGCAGAAGAAGGGATTCTCGTCTGTCGCGGTTTTTTTCATCACCGTCCCTCCTGTAGATTAGTTCAGGGATAAGAGTGTGGAAGCAGGCCTTTCGGCCCATCGAGTCAGCGCCAACCAGCGATCACCCATACACTATTACTATCCTACACACGAGTGATACTTAAACAGAAATCAATTAACCTACAAACCTGCATGTCCCTGGGGTGTGGGGAGAAACCGGAGCACCAGAGGACATAAGATTAAGGTGGGGGGGGGGGGGGGGGGGGAAAGTTTAAATAGGAACCTGAGGGGTAACTTTTTCACACAAAGGCTGGGTGGTGCATGTATGGAACGAGCTGCCAGAGGAGGTAGTTGAGGCAGGTACATGGATAGAACCATTTGGACAGGTACATGGATAGGACAGGTTTAGAGTGTTATGTGAGCAAGTGTAGATGGGACATGTGGGTCGGTCGGTGTGGGCAAGTTGGGTCGATGGGCCTATTTCCACTCTGTAAGTCTCTGACTCTATGACACAGCGAGATGTCTGTCAGGGAATGAAAGTGGCCACACAAGTAGATAGAGTGGTGGTGTTGTGTATACTTGCCTTCGTCAGTTGGTGTATTGAGTACATGAGTCATGTTGCAGCTCTATATTTGGAGTGTAGTGTGACGTTCTGGACCGCCCGGTTACGGGAAGGAATCAGAGGCTTTGGATAGGATGCAGAAGAGGTTTCCCGAAACGCTGCCTGGATTAGATTTCTATTAGCTGTAAGGTGAAGATAGACACAAAGTGCTGGAGTAACTCAGCGAGCCAGGCAGCATCTCTGGAGAAAGCAAATGGGTGACGTTACGGGTCGGAACCCTTCTTCGGACTTCTGTAAGGAGAGGTTGGTCAAGCTTGTTTTCGCTGGAATGTCGGGAGGCTGAGGGAAGACTTGATAGAATCATATATAAAAAATGAGAGGCATAGATAGGGTAGATAGTAAGAACCTTTTTCCCAAGGTGGAAATGTCAAAGCCTGGAGGATGAGCGAACCAAAGTCTAACGAAGTGGAGCAGGGCAGGATTTTTGGAGTGAGTGGGGAGTGTGTGGAATACACTGCCAGGGGTTGGAGGGAGAGACGATAGTGGCATTTCAGAGTGCTTTAGATAGGCACGTGGATGTGCAGGGAATGGAGGGATATGGATCACGTGTAGGCAAAGGAGATGAGTTAAACTTGGCATCACGTTCGGCACAGCCGTTGTGGGCCGAAGGGCCTGTTCCTTCTCTACGTTCTATTAGTGAATCTGTGTTTGCAGTGCACCAGATGTTACACATCACATGTTGCACTGGTGGAGCAGTGTTATAGAACCAACCTGTGTGAAAGAGAGACGACACAGGGATTGCAGATGCTGGTTTACAAAGAGAACGACACAAAGTACTGGTGTAACTCAGCAGGGTCGGGTAACATCTCGCCGGAGGACACGGATAGGTGACGTTTCAGTCCAGGCCCCTTCATCGGAGATATGTTTGCTATCGATAAAATGGAATCCAATAATTCTGTTAAAAGGCTAGAGGCTTGGAGGGTGGGGGGGAGGAGTGTGCTAATTCTAGAGCCATCACGATGGGCTGAATGGCCGTCCCCGGCTGAAGATTCTACAAAGAAACTGGAGGAAGACGGTTTTTATTCCTGACCCCCCCCTGGCCAGACCCTGCAAAGCCTTTCTAATGATTCCAATTCCCTGATAAGCCAGCGACTGTATTGACATAGAGTTGTGTTGACTTTGCAACAATTAGATTTCTTTGTCATCCTAAAGGATCACTGGGACTGGGCATTGTGAAGGTTCCGCATGCATGTTTCATCCAACTTAAATAAACATTTAACCAGTCCTGAGATACCTGTGGGTGACACGTTTTATTGCCTTGTATTGTCACTGAAGGTCCGCCTTTGAAGGCACAAGAGACTGCAAGTGCTGGAATCTTGAGGGGAAAATAACAGGGTGTGGAGGATGGACACAAAATGTTGGAGTAACATAGAAACATAGAAAATAGGTGCAGGAGGAGGCCATTCGGCCCTTTGAGCCAGCACCGCCATTCATTGTGATCATGGCTGATCGTCCCCTATCAATAACCCGTGCCTGCCTTCTCCCCATATCCCTTGACTCCACTAGCCCCTGGAGCTCTATCTAACTCTCTCTTAAATCCATCCAGTGACTTGGCCTCCACTGCCCTCTGTGGCAGGAATTCCATAAATTCACAACTCTCTGGGTGAAAAACTTTTTTCTCACAGTCTTAAATGACCTCCCCTTTATTCTAAGACTGTGGCCCCTGGTTCTGGACTCGCCCAACATTGGGAAAAAATTTTCCTGCATCTAGCATCTAACTCAGCGGGACAGGCAGCATCTCTGGAGAGCAGGAATGAGTGGCGTTTCGGGTTGAGACCCTTCTTCAGACGGAGAGACGGGGGGAGAGGGTGACACAGAGATAAGGAAGGGTGAGGTTTCAGGTCACCCCCTTCTCCCTTCTCTTTCCTTCTGATCTACCCTGGGACCCTCATGCACTTGTCTTTCCACTCCCACTGACCCCCGTCAGTCATTTCCTTTCCTCTCCTCTGCCTCCTCCTTGTGCCAATCCTACCACCTCCAGTTCCCCTCTCCCCAACTGTGCTCAATCCCCTCCCCCCGCCATCCCTCCCTCTCGTTCTATATTTCACTCCCCGCCTTCCTTTCTGGGAGGTGTTGCTCCCCGATCAATGACTCCAGCATGTTGTGTCTATCTTCGGTGTAAACCAGCATCTGCAGTCCGTCCCTACACTCAAGGTTCATACTGTTGGGTTGAAGGGTAATTTGAGATGCTGTTCTTCCAGTTTGCATGGGGCCGCACTCTGGCAGTGGAGGAGGCTGAGAACAGGCAGGGCGGTCTGGGAATGGGAATTGGAAAGTGGTTAGCAACTGGGACTTCTCGCTGGGCACGGCGGACAGAACGCAAGTGTCCGACGAAGCGGTCGCCCAGTCTACGCTTGGTCTCATCGATGTAGATGAGGCACCATTGAGAGTATCGTTTGGAATTGTTAAGGTTGGAGGAACCACTGTATCACCTGGAAAGGCTTGCTGGGGTCCCTGAAATGGAGATGATGGATGGAGGTGTAGGGAGAGGATCCGAAGAAGGCAGAGGGAGGGGGGAGGAAGGCACATGGGTGGTACCACGGCGGGAAGAAGAGGGCTCAGAGGAGTGAGGGATGGTTTTGGACTGGTTTAGTTGAGAGATACAACGCGGAAACAGGCCCTTCGGCCCACCGAGTCTGCGCTGACCAGCAATCCCCGCACATTAACACTTATCCTACACACACTAGGTCCAATTTACACTTATACCGAGCCAATTAACCAACAAACCTGCACGTCTTTGGACTGTGGGAGGTAACCAAAGATCTTGGAGAAAACCCACGCGGTTATGGGGGGAATGTACAAACTCCGTACAGACAGCACCCGCAGTTGAGATCGAACCCGGGTCTCCGGCGCTGCAAGCGCTGTAAGGCAGCAGCTCTACCGCTGCGCCACCGTGACCACCCTGATAGGCGGCCAGTTGGAGGTTCTGGCATGGTCATACAACATGGTCATATTGTGGTTTATATTAAAGGATGAACGTGGCTCTCTGCGTGATCGCGTGGCTATGTTATCGTACCGTGATCCTAAATGGCGGAAGGTCAATGTTTTGTGGCAATGTAATATCGTCACGGACCGCGTGAAACATTCCAATTACGGGGCTAAAGTCTCGAGAAGTTGGTCATCTCATCGTGCTGCCTTTTGTAAACGAACCGCCATCTCGTTGAATTGGCAGTGTCTTTTGTAAGATGCAAACTGAAAAGGCTGCAAACACTGCATCAGTGGGAAGAGAAACAGAGTGAATGTTTCAGGTCAAAGCCCCTTTGTCTGAAATGAACCGAGTTAAATATTTCCAGCATGTTATTCCCACAAATGTCGTATCCGAAATCTGTTGCTTGGCTCGATTTGCAGAGGCATGTGCTTCTGCTGAAAGGTCTTCGGCATAGAACACAGCATGGTACAGCACAGGAACAGGCCCTTCGGCCCACAATGTTAGTACTGAATTTGATGCCAGGTTCCCCTTTGCCTGCATTTGATCCATATCCCTCCATTCCCATCTAAAACAGTATCTTAAATGCCACTATTGGATCTGCCTCCAAACACCCACTGTGTATAAAAAAAAAAAAAACTTGCCCCGCACATATCCTTTAAATGGTTTCCCCTCTGACCTCAAGTTGCGCCCTCTAATGCATGGGGGAAATAAATTCTGTCGCTCTACCCTATCTATGCCTCTCATAAATTCATAAACTTCCATCGGGATCATTTCCTCACCACATATCTGCTGAGCATTTCCAGCAAATTTTGTTTTTATGTCTGATTTTCAGCCTCTGCTGTTTTTGTTTTACTATCTCTGATCGGCTTTGTGAATTTATCAATGTGGGGGATAGTTTTCTCTCAAGATTGTTGGGTGACATTGATAGTCATTAGGGAGTTTTACGTGTGATTGTACATCAAAAGTGATGCCGTGCTCTGTTTTGTTGCAATGGGTTGTTTTTTTAAGGGCTTTCCGTCTGCCTTGGAGAGGTCTCGAAGTCCTGAACCACAGGGAGAGGTTGAGCAGGCTGGGACTCGGTTCCTAGAAGTGCAGGAGAATGAGGGGTAATCTTATAGAGGTGGACAAAACCGTGAGAGGAATAGATCGGGGAGACACACAGAGTCTCTTGCCAGAGTGGGGGAATCGACAACTAGACGACATAATTTAATGTGAGGGGGGAAAGATTTAATAGGGACCTGAGGGGTAACTTTTTCACGCAAAGAGTGGTGGGTGTATAAAACGAGCTGCCGGAGGAGGTAGTTGAGGTGGGTACTATCGCAATATTCAAGAAACATTTAAACAGGTACATGGATATTTATATATTATATTTAAAATATATTTTTATATGTTATATATAACAGCATATAACTTAGGACAGGTTTAGAAGGATATGGGCCAATTGCAGATGGGGTGATACTAGTGTAGATTTCATAACAAGAGTAGTTGAGTATAGGAGCAAAGAGACCACACCTGGAGTATTATGTGCAGTTTCGGTCCCCTAATTTGAGGAAGGACATTCTTGCTCATGAGGGAGTGCAGCGTAGGTTTACAAGGCTAATTCCATGGGATGGCGGGACTGTCCTTTGCTGAGAGAATGGAGCGGCTGGGCTTGTATACTCTGGAGTTTAGAAGGATGAGAGGATATCTTATTGAAACATATAAGATTATTAAGGGTTTGGACACGCTAGAGACAGGAAACATGTTGCCGATGTCGGGAGAGTCCATAACCAGGGGTCACAGTTTAATAATAAGGGGTAAGCCATTTAGAACGGAGACGAGGAAACACTTTTTCACACAGAGAGTTGTGAGTGTGGAATTCTCTGCTTCAGAGGGCGGTGGAGGCCGGTTCTCTGGATACTTTCAAGATAGAGCTAGATAGGGCTCTTAAAGATAGCGGAGTCAGGGGATATGGGGAGAAGGCAGGAACGGGGTACTGATTGGGGATGATCAGCCATGAACACGTTGAATGGCTGTGCTGGCTCGAAGAGCCGAATGTCCTACTCCTGCACCTATTGTCTATTGCCTATAGATGGGACATGTTGGCAGGAGGGGGCAAGTTGGGCCGAAGGGCCTGTTTCCACCACACTGTAAGTATGATTCTATGACGCATCAAGATGTCTGTCAGGGAATGTTGTCGACTGGCCTATTCCAGACTGCAGGAGTACATGCTGAGGGATGCACTGAAGCTCGGTGCAGTCAAAGCTCTGTGGGGGAGGACCACAGTCTAGGGTCTTTCTGTTGCTGGACATTGAGGGAAGTGGAAGCACGTGAATAAGTCTGAACAGTTGGGCAGTAGTGGGGACACTGGGCAAAAGTCAAGAATTGGGAATTTTGACACACGCAAGGATGAAGTCTGAACCCTGCCCTTGGTTTTACCAATTGTTTAGTGGATGATTTAACAGGGATGGATGGGGGCATCGGAGCAGGAGAAGATCAGTTGCTATGGATCATATACATCCTTGGTTTAGTTTAGAAATACAGCACGGAAACAAGCCCTTTGGCCCACCGAGTCCGCGACGACCAGCGATCCGCATACACTAACACTATCCTACACACACTCGGGACAATTTACAATTTTTCCAAGCCAATTCCTGTACGTCTTTGGAATGTGGGAAGAAACTAAAGCAGGCGGAGAAAACCCACGCATGTCACGGGGAGAACGTACAAACTCCACACAGGCAGCACCCGTAGTCAGGATCAAACCCGGGTCTCCGGCGCTGTAAGACAGCAACTCTACCGCTGCGCCACCGTGCCACCCGCAAATGCCCCCTGGATGGATATGGATTGCATACATCCTTCCAGAAAGGGTTTGGCAAATGTAACGTGGATCAAGTGCCTGTAATGTTCACCAATTCTGATCTCGATCGGTATCAAATTTCTTTTAAGATCAGAAAAGAGGGCAAAGTGGGGCATTGAGGGAACGGACGATGCTAACAGCGATACAGTTGCTTGGTTGGTGGCTTCTCAAGCCCCATGCAGTGTGATTGTACCCACGTACAACAGTGCATTGTGCTCCATAAAGTGCCCAGATATGCTTTGGCTCCACGCTGGTCACGTGACGTCTCAACGCACACCCACACTCCTCGGATAAAAAGGGCTACTGAAAAATACCATCTCCCCCACCCCCGGGATCAGCCGTTCCTCTGCCGAGAGGTTCTGTTTGATTTCAGCATTCAGTGCATACAAGTCAGTGTTCCCTTTTAAAAAGGGTGTAATGAATTAAAACTTGTAACCTCGGCCCTTGGAGGATTGAGGTTGATTTCTTGTAAATGCACAACAGATTTTGCACAATATTGGATCTGGTTAGTCGGTCTACGCACAATGCAATAATTATAGCCCTTTAACAGAGCTCCATGCTAATGCCAGCTGTATCGGTTCAATTCCTGACTGATGAAGTGTCGGGACCCTGTTAGTGATATTTTTAAAGTCCTCATTAAATGATTAAATCATGAAATCATTTTGCTGCTTTTTTTTTTCCACGAGAGTTGATCTGCTACTGACCTGCGGAGTAGTGTAGCTACAAGAACCATATGCCGAGCCTGCTGTGTTACCCTGAGCAGTGACTCAGTGTGCCGTGTATTGTTAGGCACTTGACAGAGCAGAGGCCATGTTGTCTGTTCAACAAGTGCCGGCTGATCAATGGGACGATGGGGCCCATTCTTTCCCGGTCTTCACCGTTCTGCTCACCTTTCATTGTTTCCCAGTGAAAGTTCCTGTCAAATGCCACAACTCCACGCGTCAAGAACGTTTAATTGTCACTAAACCAAGGGGGACCCGTTGGGTCCCGTCCCCTCAACGCACGTCATATGTACCCGCAATGGAACAATTGTCGAGACCAAGCGTAGACTGGGCGATCATTTTGCTGAACGCCTTCGCTTAGTCCGCCTAGGAGTACGCGATCTCCTGGTTGCTAAACACTTTTAACTCCCCCTCTTATTCACATACTGACCTTTCTGTCCTGGGCCTCCTCCATTGCCAGAGTAAGGCCCAGCGCAAATTGGAGGAACAGCACCCATTTCGCTTGTGCAGAAACAACCTAGCGGATGAGTGTTGATTTCTCTAACTTCAATTAACCCTTGCTTTCCCTCTCTTTCCGCCCATCCTTCACGCTAGTTCCCCCACTGGTTTCACTGCCCTTCAGATTAATTTTCCTGTTTGTGTGCCTCGTTGCCACCTCCCCCGACAATTAACCGTTCTACATTTCCTTGTTCATCATCTGCTTTTGATCTGTCCTTTCCACACCTTACCCTTCCATATCTCTATTCTCCCTTTCCCCTGACTCTTAATAGACAATAGGTGCAGGAGTAGGCCATTCGGCCCTTCGAGCCAGCACCGCCATTCAGTGTGATCATGTCTGATCATCCATAATCAGTACCCTGTTCCTGCCTTCTCACCATATCCCTTGACTCCACTATCTTTAAGAGCTCTATCAAACTCTCTCTTGAAAGCATCCAGAGAATTGGCCTCCACTGCCCACTGAGGCAGAGAATTCCACAGATTCACAACTCTCTAGGTGGAAAGGTTTTTTCTCATCTCCGTTCTAAATGGCCGACCCCTTACTCTCAAACTGTGTGACCCCTGGTTCTGGACTCCCCCAACATCGGGAACATTGGCTGTCAGTCTCAAGAAGGGGGGTCTCGACTCGAAACACCACGCATTCCTTCTCTCCAGAGATGCTGCATGTTCTGTTGAATTACTTCAGCATTTTGTGTCTATCTTCGGTGTAAACCAGCATCTGCAGTTCCTTCCTACACAATTGACATTCTTATTTGTTGCTGCTTAACAGGTCCGTGAACATAAAAGAACTCTGAAAAATATATAATCATAAATATTATTATTGATATGCTATACATATATTATAATTAATATTACAATATAAAATATTATAAAAGATATATTATAAAATTAATTTTATTAATATATTATAATAAATTTATAACCGTAATGCTAAGTAACCATTATAGTGGAAAGCCAAAGTTCCCAGTCCAACCACAGACACGGTCCATAGAAGATCATAGTTGCTGAGGTTAGTGTTGTGCAGTGTTTAAGAGCCTGATGGTTGGTGGGGCTAAGCTTGTTCTTGAACCTCGTGGTCATAGTTTTCAGGCTCCTGTACCACCTTCCCAATGGAATTGCAAGAGAGGGGGTGGCCAGGGTGGTGTGGGTCTTTGGTGATATTGGCTGTGTTTTTTTTTGATGCAATGCATAAACATTTCAGTTTCATCTTGGGTTCATGAAATTGTAGAAAGGTTCAGCAAAGAAATCTGTCCTTTCAGTCTTCGACATCTGTGATGCTTATCCACGCTAGTCCCATTTGCTGCACCAGGCTGTGTCCCCTATATGCCTTTCCAAATGCCTTGTAAATAAATATACTAATCGTATCTGCCTCTACCACATCCTCTGTCAGCTCATTTCATGTCACCACTAAAGGGTGATAAACGTACCCTTTATATCTTCTTTAAATGTGTCCGTTCTTACCTTAAACCTCTGTCCTCTAATGCTGGACTTCTCTGTCCAAGGAAAATAGGCTCTGACTACCTATTGTATCCATGGCCCAAATCATTTTATACACCGCTGTAAGGTCACCCCTTAGCCTCATATGTTCCATCGAGAATAAACCAGATTATCCAATCATTCCTTGTAACCACATCCCACCATTCCAGCCAACATCCTGATGAATCTTTTCTGAACTCTCTCTATGGCTACAACATCTTCCAGTAATGTGGCAGACCTGTACCCAATACTCCAAATGTGGTTTCACCAATATCGCAAAACACAATGCCTTTCATTGTCTCTGTACTGTACACTGCACAATGGCAATAAAGTTGAATCTGATCTGATCTGATCTGTCCCAACTATTGTACTCAGTTTGGGGGGGTATGGTGGTGCAGGGATAGAGTTGCTGCCTTACTGGGATTCCTGGGATATCAGGACTGTCTTATGAAGAAAGACTGGATAGACTTGGTTTATACTCTCTAGAATTTAGAAGATTGAGAGGGGATCTTATAGAAACTTACAAAATTCTTAAGGGGTTGGACAGGCTAGATGCAGGAAGATTGTTCCCGATGTTAGGGAAGTCCAGGACAAGGGGTCACAGCTTAAGGATAAAGGGGAAATCCTTTAAAACCGAGATGAGAAGAACTTTTTTTCACGCAGAGAGTGGTGAATCTCTGGAACTCTCTGCCACAGAGGGTAGTTGAGGCCACTTCATTGGCTATATTTAAGAGGGAGTTAGATGTGGCCCTTGTGGCTAAGGGGATCAGGGGGTATGGAGAGAAGGCAGGTACGGGATACTGAGTTGGATGATCAGCCATGATCATGTTGAATGGCGGTGCAGGCTCGAAGGGCCGAATGGCCTACTCCTGCACCTAATTTCTATGTTTCTATGTTTATGTTACAGTTTGATTCTGACCACAGGTGCTGTCTGTGCGGAGTTTGTACGTTCTCCCTGTGACCGCGTGTTTTTTCTCCGGGTTTCTTTAGTTTCCTCCCACACTCCAAAGGCGTGCAGGTTTGGAGGTTGATGGGCTTCTCCAAATTGTAAAGCATCCCTCGTGTGTAGGACATTGCTAGCGTACACGGTGATCGCTGGCCGGCGCGGACTTGGTGGACCGAAGGGCCGGTTTCCGTGCTGTATTTCTAAAGTAGTTAGCTAAGTGTTAAAACAATTGGGGAATTGAAGGCTGTGGGGAACTGGCACAGAAACGGAGACGCGGGCTGGACACACCAGGAATCACAGGCAAATGAGATCAGGTGTGGTGGCCAACTTGGTAGTCATGGACAAGGTAGGCCGAAGGACCTGTTTCCATGCGGAATAACTCTATGGCTCCATGTTTGAATTCCTTGTTCCCGAGAGGAATGTGCTCCTCTTTTCTACCCAGTGTGTTCAGGGTTTATGATACAAGAGATGGGCAAATAGAATTGGGAATAAGATTGGCCACAATCTAATTGTATGATGAGGATGGGCCCGAGGTCAGACGAGGACGCGATGCTGGGAACAAAGGGGGACCCAGCGTGCGGGGGGGGGGGGGGGGGGGGGGGGGGGGGGGGGGGGGGGGGGGGGGGGGGGGGGGACACCAACATGGAGAGACCGTTGGGGACTTTAATTAATACTTTGTCACTTTCTTGGCACCCTATATATGGCGACTGTATACCTTGTGTATGGTATGCAAAACTTTCATACCAGTGACATGTCACGTGATAATAAAATATCAAATCAATTAAACAAGAAACTGCAGATGCTGGAAACCAGAGGTAAAATTGAGGTGATCCTCAGAGTGTCGATACGAAACATCCATTTCCCTCCACAGATGCTGTCTGATCCAACAGCAGCTCGTAGTTTGCTAACTGACTGAAAGAATAGGCTTAAGGGGCCGAATGGTCTGCTCTGAGACCACTAACAAGTCTGAGCAAACTCCTTTGCGCACACAGACAGTTTGCTGGGCCGTGTAATTTGGAGTATGAAACGAGCTGGATATCCCTTTTATCTTTCTCTCCGTAGCTGCAGATTAAATTTCAAACTGGTAAAAAAAAAAGTATCAGAGACTCGCAGCCTGCAGATTCCCTTTGATCATTGTAGTACTGAACCTTCTCAAAGAAATTCCATTGAGTATGCATAAGAAAGATCTCCGCGGAATTTCACTAAGCACAACTGCTCAGGACCAATGAGTCGGAGTTGCTGTGCAGAGGAGGCAGACGGCAAGGCTCCTACGACTAATAGACTGCATGATCAGTGAATTCTAGGAATATCTGGGCTAACAAGGGAGCCTCAGATTTGTGTTCAGTATTAGCTCAAGCTTAAGATCACATGCACTAGGACAGTGCAGTACAGGCACAATGAAACACCTTGCTTGTAGCAGCACCCCGGGCACATAGACGCAGACAACACATATAAACAAATTGTTGATAAATTACACAAAGTTTTAAAAGAAAGAAAGTGTGCGAACCTGTATCTGTGCACCGTGGACTGCTAGATTGTTATCGTCTTTTTCACATAAAAGGTTCTGGGTGTATGGAACGAGCTGCCAGAGGAAGGTAGTTGAGGCAGGTTCTATTGCAAGAAACATGTGCATGGCTAGGACAAGGTCTAGAGGGATAAGTGCTCAATGCAGAACTGACGTAGACAGGACATGTTGGGCGGTGTGGGCAAGTCAGGCCGAAGGGTCTGTTTCCACACTCTATGACTCTATGTAAAGTGTTTCCGCCAACTGGATAGCACAAATCAAAACATCTTTTCACTGTACCTCAGTACACCTGACAACAAACTAATTGAAACTAAAACTAAAAACAAGACATCAGTACAAAACATAATAAAAGGCCATAGTAGTGCAAGAGGTGGTCTGTAGTGTTGCGTTGTTGAGGTTACATAATGTTTGGGACAAAGACCCATCATTTATTTATTTGCCTCTGTACTCCACAATTTGAGATTTGTAATTTAAAAAAAATCACATGTGGTTAAAGTGCACGTTGTCTGATTTTAATAAAGGCCATTTTTATACATTTTGGTTTTCACCATGTAGAAATTACAGCTGTAATTACCCCCATTTCAGGGCAGCTTAATGTTTGGGTCACATGGCTTCACAGGTGTTTGTAATTGCACAGGTGTGTTTAATTGCCTCCTTAATGCAGGTATAAGAGAGCTCTCAGCACCTAGTCTTTCCTCCAGTCTTTCCATCACCTTTGGAAACTTTTATTGCTGTTTATCAACATGAGGACCACAAGTTGTGCCAATGAAAGTCAAAGAAGCCATTATGAGACTGAGAAACAAGAATAAAACTGTTAGAGACATCAGTCAAACCTTAGGCTTACCAAAATCAACTGTTTGGGACATCATTAAGAGGAAAGAGAGCACTGGTGAGCTTACTAATCGCAAAGGGACTGGCAGTCCATGGAAGACATGCACAGCTGATGACAGAAGAATTCTCTCTACAATAAAGAAAAATCCCTAAACACCTGTCGGACAGATCAGAAACTCTTCAGGTGTGGATTTGTCAATGATCACTGTCCGCAGAAGACTTCATGAACTGAAATACAGAGGCTACATTGCAAGATACAAACGACTGGTTAGCCACAAAAATAGGATGGCCAGGTTACAGTTTGCCAAGAAGTACTTAAAGGAGCAACCACAGTTCTGGAAAAAAGGTCTTGTGGACAGATGAGATGAAGATTATCTTGTATCAGAGTGATGGCAAGAGCAAAGTATGGAGGAGAGAAGGAACTGCCCAAAATCCAAAGCATACCACCTCATCTGAGAAACACGGTGGTGGGAGTGTTATGGCCTGGGCAGGTATGGCTGCTGAAAGTACTGGCTCACTTATCTTCATTGATGATACAACTGCTGATGGTAGTAGCATAATGAATTCTGAAGTGTATAGACGCATCCTATCTGCTCAAGTTCAAACAAATGCCTCAAAACTCATTGGCCGGCAGTTCATTCCACAGCAAGACAATGATCCCAAACATACTGCTAAAGCAATAAAGGAGTTTTTCAAAGCTTAAAAAATGGTAAATTCTTAAGTGGCCAAGTCAATCACCCGATCTGAAACCAATTGAGCATGCCTTTTATATGCTGAAGGGAAAACTGAAGAGGACTAGCCCCCCAAAACAAGCATAAGCTAAAATGGCTGCAATACAGGCCTGGCAGAGCATCACCAGAGAAGACACCCAGCAACTGGTGATGTCCATGAAACGCAGTCATTGCATTTAAAGGATATGCAACAAAATACTAAACATAACTACTTTCATTTACATGATATTGCTGTCTTCCAAACATTATGGTGCCCTGAAATGGGGGGACTATGTATAAACACTGCTGTAATCTCAACATGGTGAAACCAAAATGTATAATAATGGCCTTTATTAAAATCTGACAATGTGCACTTTAACCACATGTGATTATTTCTATTACAAATCTCAAATTGTGGCGTACAGAGGCAAATAAATAAGTGATGGGTCTTTGACCCAAACATTATGGAGGGCACTGTATGTTAGGGTTATGTAAGATGTTCCAAGAATCTAATCATTGTCAGAAAGTGGCTCTTCCTGAACATGGGACTTCAGGCTTCTGTACCTGCTGCCCCATGGTAGCAGCGAGAAGAGGATATGGCCCAGATGATGGGGGATCCCTGTTGATAGTCTGAAGACGGGTTACGACCCAAAACGTCACTCATCCTTTTCCTCCAGAGATGCTGCCTGTCCCGCTGAGTTACTCCAGCACTTTGTGTCTATCCTCGATGCCAGATGCTGCCTTCTTGAGGCAGTGCCTCATGTAAATGCTTTTCATGGCAATTCAGGTAATTGGGTGAAATTAATTAACATCAACTTGTCCAATCCATTGAATCCTCCATTTCAAAGTTTTCATTCTTGATTTCAGATTCCTCCATCCCTCTAACCTTATTGAATCCTAGATGTCTATAGGACTTCTGTACTCTCCCAAACCTGGCCACTTGTCTGTCTACCTCTCAATCCCACCACCTTTGGAGCCTGTGCCTTTCAGCTAGGCATGTCGTAAAATAGCTGCAGAAAACAGCCTTTTAGCTCTTCGGGTCTCCTCTCATTCAATATGATCACGACTGATCCTCTATTAGGCCGCCCCCAAGTAATGAACCGGATCCATTTTTACAGACCTTTAACGCAGAGGGTAGCTGGTTTATGCAACGAGCCGCCCGCCAGAAAAAGTAGTTGAGGCAGCGGCTATTGCAAAGTTTAAGAAACATTATATGGATATGACGGGTCTGGAGGGATATGGGGCAAACGCAGGCAGGTGGGACTAGTGGAGATGGGGCATGTTGGTCGGTGTGGACAAAGTTCCTCACTTTGGCCGTACATTTAATTCTTCTTCTACTTTTTTGTCTCCATTTCATCTCTAATCCTTGTCCACCCCATCTGCCAATCGACCCTCCCGCTTAATCCCTTGTACACACCTATCACTTACCAAGCTTTGAGCTGCCCTACCTCTCTTTTCCAGCTTTCCCCCCCCCCCTCCCCCCCAACTATAATCGGTCTGAAGAAGTACCCATTTCTCCCGCAGTTGCTGCCTGGCATGGCTGAGTTCCTCCAGCACTTTGTGCTTTGTTGAAACGGGGTGTGGCACTGTGAGGCCGCCAAAGCCCGTGTGGGTTTACTGGAAGGAGCCCTCTCACTATTTCATGGGTATTCAAGTTTTGCCAGTGTGTAGAAAGGAACTGCAGATGCTGGTTTATACCGAATACTTTTTCTCCAGAGGTGCTGCCTGACCCGCTGAGTCACTCCAGTACTTTGTGTCTATCTTTTAAAGTTTTGCCAACCTGGTCTGGGTGCCTTGCAGGAATGTACAGGTTACCTGATCCCATGAATGTTGTCCATGTTAGGTTAATAGGTAGCTGGAAGATCAGTTCAATTAGCCCCAAACTGGACTAAGTCCTGTAACTAATTCCCTTGCTGTAATCTCGGTAGTAAATAATTTCTCAACGTTGAACTTGGTTAGTGGGCAGGCTAACTCCTGTGAGTGTAGATGATATCAGGAATATGTCTCTGCTAAAGGGGGGGAGAGAGAGGGGATGTTGGGGTTAGTTGGAATTTACCCAAGTGAAACATGAGGTGCTGTTCCTCCAATTTGCATGTGGCTTCACTCTGACAGTGGGGGAGGCCCAGGACAGAACGATCAGTGTGGGAATGGGAATGGGAAGGGCAGTTAAAACCTGGAGATCACGTGGGCCAAGGCAGACTGTGCGTAATTGTCCCGTGAAACGATCACCCAGTCTGCGCTTGGTGTCGCCGATGTGTAGGAACTCACACTGAGAACAACAGATGCAGTAGATGAAGTTGGAGGAGGTGCAAGGGAACCTCTGCTTCACCCGAAAAAGCTGTCGGAGACCCTGGATGGAGTCGAGGGAGGAGGTGTTGCGTGTCCTGGGGCGGGAGTGGTTTGGGGTGGGAAGGGGCGAGTGAACCACAAGGTCTTGGTGCTTGTTGGAGAATACCGGTTAGAAGGACTAAGGTCAGATAATCTGCATCTCCCCACGAGTTAGCTTTCGGGCTGCAAGCACCATCAATGTCGGTACCGATTAAGTTGAGAATCACAACGCACGGAAGCTCTGCTCTTAAGTTCATCTTAAATTTATAACAAATGGTGTCTGAAACCCCAGGAGCTGTTCGCTTCTTTCATCCAACTTTTGATCATTTTGTATAATCTCAAGCCACGTTGCATAAACATGTTATTTTTTGTTCAAATATCATTTTGAATCTCGATATCAACTTGAGAGCAATTTATGTTCCCTCTCTATAAAACATTGTTTGTTCTGAATGATGAATGAACATGGGGGATATGCAGAGTGTATGACGATCAGCAGAGACCCAGAGCTCAGCTAGACCGTTTACCGCTGGTTTAACTCCATGTCAACGGTTTCGTTTGGGAATGTGTTCATAAGTTCATAAACGACAGGAACAGAATTGGGCCATTCGGTCCATTTAGTCTATCCCGCCATTCAATCATGGCTGATCTAACTTTCCCTCTTAACCCCAATCTCCTGTCTTCTCTTCATAGCCCCTGACACCTGAACAAATCAAGAATCTATCTATCTCTGCCTTAAAGATATCCATCGACTGGGCCACCACAGCCTTCTGTGGCAATGATTTCCACAGATTCACCACCTTTGACTAAAGAAATTCCTCTTCTTCTCCTTCCTAAAGGAGTGTCTTTAAAATCTGAGGCTATGACCTCTGGTCCTAGCGTTTGACGGTGAATATTGGTTCAGGCACTCCTCAAATTACGTAAGAATTATATTCTGTGTTCCCTTATGGAAGTCAGGTTTTATCTAAATTGGAATCACCATCCCCATCCCCTGCCCAAAATAACTCGCTGAGAGGGTTAACTGTCTCAGCGGTGTCCGGGCACTTTCTGTAGCGCGCACGGCTTTCTGGAGAAACAATGCTGCCATTGCTGATATGTGGGAGTGCAGTGCCTCGACGGTGGAGTGGGCCGATCGCTGCAGATCCTGCAACAGCCTGGGGCTTGGCTGGACTGGAGGCCAAACGCTTGGACCGGACACGGCCTGTAGCGGCGGTGGACACCATGGCTACGCTTAGCCAGGCCAACGCTGCAAGGAGCATCAGAGTCTGCCATGTATCCCATTGTGGCGAAAATGTTGCTTCAGTCCAACGATGATATGGTGACTCCAGCTGGCCCAATAAGACACGGATGAATAAAGAGTGACCTTGTCGAGAATGCCCACATCCTGGTAGCTTTTTCTATATAACTCCATCCGTTCTCATGATCAGGGAAAGATTAACTAAGATGAACCAAGTCTGATGAAGGATCTCCACCCAATACGTCATCTATTCCTTTTCTCCAGAGATGCTAGTTGACCACTGAGTTATTCCAGCCTTTGGTGCCCCTCTTCTGTATCAAGTGGCTTTGTCATTCTCCATATATCTTGCAACACACCTTATTTCTACTTTGGAAAGAAAGATGCTCCAATATTTCCGACTATTTTGAGTTATATAACCATATAACCATATAACAATTACAGCACGGAAACAGGCCATCTCGGCCCTACAAGTCCATGCCGAACAAATTTGTTTCCCCTTAGTCCCACCTGCCTGCACTCGTACCATAACCCTCCATTCCCTTCTCATCCATATGCCTATCCAATTTATTTTTAAATGATACCAATGAACCTGCCTCCACCACTTCCACTGGGAGCTCATTCCACACCGCCACCATTCTCTGCGTAAAGAAGTTCCCCCTCATATTACCCCTAAACTTCTGTCCCTTAATTCTGAAGTCATGTCCTCTTGTTTGTTATTGTAAACTTTTTCTGTCCTTCTACCCCCTGCGGTATTTAATTGGCGAATAAAATATCTCTTCAGTTAATTTTATTGTCACGTGTACCGAGGTACAGTGAAAACCTTTTGTTTTCAAGTCAAGTCAAGTTTATTTGTCACATACACATATGAGATGTGCAGTGAAATGAAAAGTGGCAATGCTCGTAGACCATTGTGCTATCCAGTCAGCAAAAAGACAATACGTGATTACAATCGAGCCATTCACAGTGTACAGATACACGATAAGGGAATAATGTTTAGCGCAAAGTCTTCTTGCGTATGGCGTGCACAGCCTAAAGTTGTACGACAACTTGTTCTGTTTGATCTGTTTGTGCACGCCAGGTTGATTGCATTCGTCGAAACAGGGTGGACCACGTGAAGGTTGCAATCTCCCATCCCTTAGTGCAAAGTAAAGCCAGCAAAGTCCGATCAAGGATAGTCCGAGGGTCACCAAACAGGTAGATAGCAGTTCAGCACTGCTGTCTGGTAGTGGTAGGATGATTCAGTTGCCTGATAACAGCTGGGAAGAAATTGTCCCTGAATCTGGAGGTGTGCATTTTCACACTTCTACACGTTTTGCCTGATGGGGGAGGGGAGAAGAGGGAAGGGTCAGGGTGCGCGTCGATATTGATTATGCTGCTGGTATCGCTGAGGCAGCGTGAGGTATGAATTGAGTCAATAGAAGGGAATAGGAAGGAACTGCAGATGCTGGTTTAAACCGGATAGACACGAAATGCTGGAGAAACTCAGCGGGAGAGGCAGCACCTCTGGATAGGGTGCAGAAGTCACCTGTTCCATCTATCCAGAGATGCTGCCTATCCCGCTGAGTTTCTCACGCATTTTGTGCCTATCAATAGAAGGGAGGTTGGTTTGTCTGATGGTCTGGGCTGCGTGCAACAATTCGCTGCAATTTCTTGCGGTCTTGGATGGAGCTGTTCCATCAATCCTTCATCATTGGCTGATCCACAACATTAAGATGCATGAGGTCCAGGGTGACTTGGTTATTTTGAATTGAGAACTGGCCTGCTCACAGAACACAGTGGCAGACAGGCATTATCAGTTGCCTGATAAGATGAGTTATGAAAGAAATATTGCAATCCCGGAAACTCTGTTTTCTCTTCGTAGTGTGGAAAAAAGGAATTGATTTCTCCTTGTCGGGAAAATGTCAAATTAATTGTAGAACACCATTGGGTCCAGTTTCTGAAGCGACTTTAATTAGGGCATAATTTTTAATGAGGTGCTGTAAATCATTTGTAATTGCATTTTAATTTATTTTTTTTAAATGGACATGGTTTCTCACACCGCTCATTTCAATTCCTTGTTCCCAGAGTGACCTGTGTGTGTGTTTGTGTGTGCGTATGTGTGTGTGTGTGTGTGCATGTGTGCGTATGTGTGTGTGTGCGTGCGAGTTGTTAGCGAGTCGCCTTTTGCAAGTTAAAGGTTAATTAATGCTAACTGGCTCTCTGCTTGTGTCTGTTTGAGTCGGCCAGTGATGAGGAAGCACCGGATGAATTGACGCCTTGTTAACTCCCGTTCATTTTTGTCTCTTTATCTCATTGTGCACGCCACCCAGGGTCGACCCCGTCCCGTACGACACTCCGAAGCCAGCGGGCCACACGCGGTTCGTCTGCGTCTCTGACACACACTCGCGAACGGACGGCATTCAGATGCCATACGGGGACATTCTGCTACACACGGGCGACTTCACAGAGCTCGGGCTCCCCACGGAGGTTAAGAAGTTCAACGATTGGTTAGGTAAGAGACTTTTTTTCTTAACTATTGCTCTCTGTGACCCCTCCCCCCCAATTAACCTCCGCTGTACAAACGCCATTCACAAGTTTGATAATTAAATCAAAGCGCCCGTGACTGCAGGTTGCTGCAATCGAGACGGCGGTTTTTAATTAGCGATATCTTCTACCGTTCCTCTCCGTTTCTCCCCAATCCCAAACAACAAATCCTTCTTAAACACGAGGAACTCGAGGGGCCGATTGATGTGAGAAACGGACACAATAGAGGTCTTTCTGAAGCACCTCAAGTGGATCAGACTGTGGAGCGGTTTAGACAAATTATTGTGCATCTTCACTCTTTCCTAAGTCGGTAATAATGGAGGGATAATGAATGTGGCCTTTGTAGCATTGTCTGGGTTCCATGCTGTCAGATTCAGAAGGGGGGAACGGGCTCCCTTGACAATTATCCTCCTCGGTTTCATCTGTGCTAGTTGTTCCTTCCATGCAAAGGCCTGTTTTCTCTAGAGGTTTTCTTCAGAGGTTAAAGCACTTGTAACCGGGATAGAAGCCTTCGGCCAGGACAAGTGTAAGGACATTCCTACCGTCCCAAGTGAAAACTGAAAAGCTGCAAATAGTGGAAAGTCTGAAATAAGAATCAGTAAACGCTGGAAACACTCAGTAAATCGCGCAGCATCTGAGGGAAGGGAAACGGAGCCAACACCTCAGGTTGAAGTTTGGCAAAAAATGGTACGGCACAGACCAGGAATGGCTGAGTGACATTACTGACAGTGGTTTTGATTCAAAGATACAGCATGGGTGCAGGCCCTTCGGCCCATCAAGTCAACGCCTACAATCAATCACTTGTTCACACTCGTTCTGTTATCCCATGTTCGGCACCAGCCACGTACCATTTGGAGAAGCTAAAGCCCTAAAATCCCGCATGTCTTAGGGATAGAGCACCTGGAATACCCCTTAAAGGTCACTGTCATACATGCCTCCATCACCACCCCAGCACTGCATTCCACACACACACCACACTGTCTAAATAAAAAAGTTGCCTCTTTCCCCGTGAAGCCATGTCCTCAAGTCTTTGACGATTTCACCCTGGGGAAAATGGTTCTGACTGGCTATCTTATCTGGGCCTCTCGTAATTTTATGTGCTTCTATCAGCTCTCCTCTCAACCTCTGACATTGCAAAGAAAACAATTCAAATTTGTCTAACCTCTTCTTACAGCAAATACCTTCTAATCCAGGCAGCATTCTGGTAAACTTGTTCTGCACCCTCTCCAAAGCTTCCTCCCTTGCTGTAATGGGGAAACCACAACTCCACATAGTACTCCAAATGCAGCTTCATGGCAGGTGGATGGGGTTCGGAGGGAGAGGTAGATCAGCCATGATTCAATGGCAGAGTAGACTTGATGGGTCGAAAGGCTTAATTCCACTACTATTCCTTATGACAACCAAGTATCAAATCTTTGGATTTGTGGGCAGCTGAGGAGAATTTCGTTTTTTCAAAGTGATGAGGGTCTGAAACTCAAAGATGAACGAGTGGAGGAGACAGAATTCTCACCTCATTTTCCAGGTATCCAATAAGCATTTATAGAAGTTGATGACGGTGTATCTGGAGCAGGTTTAGTTTAATTTAGAGATACAATGTGGAAACGGGCCCTTCAGCCCACCGGGTCAGCGCCAACCAGCGATCCCGCACACTAACGCTATTCTACGCCCACTAGGGACAACTCTACCAAGCCAAATAACGTACAAACCTGTTCGTCTTTGCAGTGTGGGAGATAGAGCACAGAAACAGGCCCTTCAACCCACCGAGTCCACACTGACCAGCGACCCCCGCACATTAACACTATCCTAGGGATAATTTACATTTATACCAAGCCAATTAACCTACAAACCCATATTTCTTTGGAGTGTGGGAGGAAACCAAAGATCTCAGAGAAAACCCACGCAGGTCACAGGGAGAACGTACAAACTCCGCGCAGACAGCAGTCAGGATCGAACCCGGGTCTCTGACGCTGTAAGGCAGCAGCTCTACCACTGTGCCGCCTGGCGGTTTTCAGGACAGGTATAAGAAGCCAACAGTTCTCGAGTTGTGAATCTTTAGAGTTTTCCACCTCAAGGATCATTAAGTACTTTTAAGTCAAAGTATGATGGATAAAACTGTATGTCTTAATTCCATTAGTGAGAAAAATGCACCGGATTAACTTTCATCAGCATTTGCAGAGCATTGAGGAAGAATGTCAAATATTCACAACCCTCCCAATCGAGGAAATTCCTCATCAATTCTGGTCTAATCCTGAAATCCATGATTCCCAGGTCTGGCCTCCACAACCAGAGGAAACTATTCTAATTATTTATTTATTCCAGGAGGTAGAGTCACAAACAGTGCCATCGTTTATGGTCCATCACTAATTCTCCCGACACTAGGAACTAGTTAAGAGTCAACCTCATTAGTTGATCGACACAAAATGCTGGAGTAACTCAGCGGGTCAGGCAGCACCTCTGGAGAAAAGGAATAGGTGACTTTTCGGGTCGAGACCTTCCTTCAGACATCTGAAAAAGGGTCTTGACCCGAAACATCGCCTGTTCCTTTTCTCCAGAGATGCTGTCTGACCCGCTGAGTTACTCCAGCATGTTGTTGTCTTTATTCGGTCTAAACCAGCATCTGCAGTTCCTTCCTATACAAACCTCATTGGGCTGGAGTTACATATAGGCGCATCAGACAAAGACAGCAGTGAATTAGATGTGTTTTTTTTAACAGCTTTCCATTATTGCTGATGCTAGATTGGTGACCCAGCTGCAAGAACTGCTGCCTTATAGCACCAGAGACCCAGGTTCAATCCTGACCTCTGTTGCTGCCTCCGTGGAGTTTGCATGTTCGCCATATGTGCTATCTCCATGTGGTCCAGTTTCCTCCCACATCCGAAAGATGGGTGGGTTTGTAAGTTAATTGGTTTCTGCAACATAGAACTAGTGCGAACGGGTGATTGATGGTTGGCGTGGACTCAGAGTGCCGAAGGGCCTGTTACCATGCTGTATCTGTAAACTAAACTAGATTATTATACCTTATTCAATGATTATTCCCAAGCTGTAAGAGTGGGATTTAATGGAGACACAAGAGACTGCAGATGCTGGGATCTTGAGCAAAAAAAACCAAAGTGCTGGAGGAACTCAGCGGGTCATGCAGCATGTGTGGAGGGAAATAGACGAGCGACGTTTCGGGTTGGGATTCTTTACAGGTACAGCGTGGAAACAGGCCCTCCGGTCCACCGTCCACTCCGACCAGCGATCCTTGTACACTACCACTATCCTACACACGAGGGGCAATTGACAATTTTACCAAAGCATATCAATATCAGTACCAATATTCTTGTATCAATCAATATCAATATTCCTGCCACATCAGCAGCTGGCAGAGTGGTTCGATTTCCATTGTGATCATTGGAGCCACTTTGACCCAAATAAGGGTCGCAACCGGAAACATCACCTATCCATGTCCTCCACAGATGCTACCTGACCTGCTCAGTTACTCCAGCACTTTGTGTCTTTTTTCCACCTATCACTTCTCAGGCTTTGCCCCACCCCCACCTCTTTTCCTGCTTTCTCTTCCCCCCCCCCCCTACTACAAACAGTGTGACGAAGGGTGCCGACCCGAAAGGTCACCTACCCATGTCCTCCAGAGATGCTGCCTGACCCGCTGATTTACTCCAGCACTTTGTGCCTCACTTTGTGTTCTATGCTTGCTCGGTGGTGCACGTGACAAAGGTTAAAGCTCAAAGTTCAAGACAAAGGTTAAAGGTCAAGATTATCCCCGATGTTGGGGAAGTCCAGAACAAGGGGTCACAGTTTAAGGATAAGAGGGAAGTCTTGGGGACCGAGATGAGAAAATCATTTTTTACACAGAGAGTGGTGAATCTGTAGAATTCTCTGCCACAGAAGGTAGTTGAGGCCAGTTCATTGGCTATATTTAAGAGGGAGTTAGATGTGGCCCTTCTGGCTAAAGGGATCAGGGGGTATGGAGAGAAGGCAGGTACGGGATACTGAGTTGGATGATGAGCCATGATCATATTGAATGGCGGTGCAGGCTCGAAGGGCCGAATGGCCTACTCCTGCACCTATTTTCTACGTTTCTATGTTTCTAAAAGCAGACGGCATTCAAGCCACAGTGGCTGGTGCAAAGTCACTGCAGATGCCCAAGCAATACGTAAAAGCTTTTTGGGCAGTGCACTTAGTCTGCGGTGCGATATAGCTCTCTGGCAGTGCTTTAGAAGCTGCAATTAAAACATTATTTGATTAAAGTCTGCTGAGCTCAGAAAATAGAATCACATATTGACACATTTAAAAGTAATGTTCGATTCCACTCAAATGAAGTCTGAACAATCTACCTCGAGAGCAGAAAATGTAATTTATTTGAAATAATTCTATTTTGCTGCCGTACTGCTCGATACATAGTAAGCTGATTTAAACCTTCCATCTCTTTTTGATTAGTGAAAATGTGCCACATAAATTGATCTGCGTTACACTCGGGGGATGTTCCCGAATTTTCAAAAACCCACAATGGCTGGGTTTATTAAATTGTAGCGGATTATGCCACTGCTGCTGTAGTTTCAGGCAACCCCGACACCTCACAAAAAGAAGTTAAGTCTATAACTTGTTTATTAAGGGAACATATTGCAGCTTTTTTTTTTAATGGTGTTTGTCCTCTCTGTGTCTGCTGGTGCAAATATACTGTTTGCCTGCAGATTAATTAACCCCTTCTTGTGTGGGAACAGTAGAAAATACTGGAGAGTCAGCACGGGTGGCACAGCAGTGCAGTTGCTGCCACACAGCGCCAGAGACCCGCGTGCGATCCTGACTACGGATGCTGGCTGTACACAGTCTGTACATTCCCCCTGTGACTGCGTGGGTTTTCTCCGGGTGCTTCAGCTTCTTCCCACACTCTAAATGTGTACTGGTTACTATGTTGCATAGGAAGGAACTGCAGATGCTGGTTTACACCAAAGGTAGGCACAAAAAGCTGGAGTAACTCAGTGGGTCAGGCAGCAGGGCCTGTTTCCACGCTGTATCTCTAAAGTCAAGTCTGTTTAAATGTCTTATGTACCGACAATTGAACAATGTAATGGAACAACAGCGTAACATGCCTGTAAATGCAATGCACAATTTGCTAGATCTTGAGATTTTCAGTATAAGAGCAGGGAGGTTCTACTGCAGTTGTACAGGGTCTTGGTGAGACCACGCCTGGAGTATTGCGTACAGTTTTGGTCTCCAAATCTGAGGAAAGACATTCTTGCCATAGAGAGAGTACAGAGAAGGTTCACCAGACTGATTCCTGGGATGTCAGGACTTCCATATGAAGAAAGACTGGATAGACTCGGCTTGTACTCGCTAGAATTTAGAAGATTGAGGGGGGATCTTATAGAAACTTACAAAATTCTTAAGGGGTTGGACAGGCTAGATGCAGGAAGATTGTTCCCGATGTTGGGGAAGTCCAGAACAAGGGGTCACAGTTTAATGATAAGGGGGAAACCATTTAGGACCGAGATGAGAAAAACATTTTTTCACACAGTGAATCCGTGGAATTCTCTGCCACAGAAGGCAGTTGAGGCAAGTTAATTGGCTATATTTACGAGGAAGCTAGATGTGGCCTTTGTGGCTAAAGGGATCAGGGGGTATGGAGAGAAGACAGGTATAGGATACTAATTTGGATGATGAGCCATGATCATATTGAATGGTGGTGCAGGCTCGAAGGGCCGAATGGCCTACTACTGCACCTATTTTCTATGTTTCTATGTCTATGTACAGGATACTATGTTGTATAGGAAGGAACTGCAGATGCTGGTTTACACCGAAGGTCGACACAAAAAGCTGGAGTAACTCAGTGGGTCAGGCAGCAGGGCCAGTTTCCACGCTGTATCTCTAAAGTCAAGAGTGTTTAAACGTCTTATGTACCGACAATGGAACAATGAAATGGAACAACAGCCTAACATGCCTGTAAATGCAATGCACAATTTGCTAGATCTACCATCTCCTTAACTGTGAAAAACCTCAAAAATCAAGGTTTAACTAAAACAAAGGAACAAGAAGAGCCAATTCTGAGCCATTCAATACGATTCTGCCTTTCACTGAATCGGTTCCATCTACCACGTTGCTTCATAACACTGAATACGTAGGCTTATCAAAATAATGCCCATTTTAATGCTTTCGATTTACACCCCCCACCCCCACTCCCACCCCCCTGCCCAGTCTTAGAGGGCCATCTCTACTGTCCTTTGTGTGAGAAAACTCTCCTCTTTATTACTGCTGAATAGTTTGCCTTTAACTTCCGAATTCACCTTCTTGCCCTGGATTCCTCTGGCAGAGGCGATGACTGTCTTATTCATCAGAAGAAAGGTCCCGACCCGAATTGTTGCCTGTCCATTTCCTCCACGGATGCTGCCTGGCCCGCTGATTTCCTCCAGCACTTTGTATTTTATTCAAGATTCAAGCATCTTTAGTTCTTCGTGTCTGTTATTCACATTAGCTGAGTATTTAGAGCTTCAGGATTTAGAGCTTCAGTATTTAGTTTTAGAGATTCAGCGTGGAAATAGGCCAAGCCGACCATCAGTCATCTTTTTGTACTAGTTCTATGTATCACAGCTGCAGAGAAAGTGCAGATTTAAAAATCCAAAGGCTACAATGAGGGTAGGGTGGTGCAAAGCTACACCGGGTGGCATGGTGGTGCAGCGGTAGAGTTGGTGCCTTGCAGCGTTCACAGTGCCAGAGACCCAGGTTCGATCCCGACAACAAGTGCTGTTTGCGTTCTCCCCATGACAGCGTAGGTTTTCTCCAAGATCTTTGGTTTCCTCCCACACTCCACAGACGTACGGGTTTTGTAGGTTAATTGGCTTGGTATAAATGTAAATTGTCCCTCGGCTAGTGTTAATGTTGGTGGGTGTGGACTCGGTGAGCTGAAAGGCCTGTTTCTGTGCTGTATCTCAAAACTAAATTCAACGAGGTCGAATGGGAGATGTAGAATTTATCCTTCATTTATGAGAGGTTCTGATAACGTGGGGGACGAACTGTTGTTGAATCAGGTGATAAAAGCTTTTAAGCTTTTGTATCTTTTGTCCATCAGAAGAGGGATGAAGAAGGAATGACCGGGGTGTGAGTGGTCCCATTATATTATTAAGAAATGGTAAAAACCATTAGCTTTCATCTCTGACTTTCATGGCTTTGCAAATTTGCAGTTGAAAGCAGTGTTAGAGTATTCCCCTTCCACCACTTGAATCCCCTTAGACTTTGTAGCCCCTGATATGAGCCGACAACAGAACATGGAAATGTTTCTTTGCAGCAGTGAAAAAAGCCCTGTAAATGCAATGCACATTTTGCTGGATCTGCCGTCTCCTTAATTGTAAAACTTCAAAAACAAAGCATCAAGAAGAGGAAATTCTGAGCTACTTTGCCATTCTGTAAGATCCTGCCTTCTCTGAAGCAATTCCATCCACCATGCTGTTTCCATGACACTTAATATGCAGGCTTATCAAAAAACCTGTAAGGAAACTTCACCCATCCTTTTTCTCCAGAACAAAAAATAAGTATATCTATATATTTAAAAAAACAAACACAGATAAACAAATAAACAGACAAATTATGTTGCAATAAGAACATACGAAAAGGGAGAAGGAGTCAACCATTTGACTCTTCAAGCCTGATCCATCATCATGGCTGATCTTGTACCCCAATGCCATTTTACTCCCCTTACTCCATAATCCCTCAATGTCTTCATTATCTGGAAATCTAGCAATTGAACTCGCTAGAACATCCAGGGTGGAGATTTCCAAAGATAAGGCATGACAAGGTGCTTACACGATCGGTCCTTCTGCTAATGAGGAAATCGTTCAACTTTTTTTTTTAATTCCAAAGATTCATCACCCTGCAAATGTAGGAATTTCTCCTCAATTCAGTCCCAAATAGTCTGACCACTTGTTCTAGATTTCAGGGAAACTCCCCTTTGAACTTTAGAAACGCAGCGTGGAAATATACTCTTCAGCGCACCGAGTCCGCACCACCCAGCGATCACCCCGTACACTAGCGCTATCCCATACACTAGGGACAAATTGCAGAAGCCAATTAACCTACAAACTTGGACGTCTTTGGAGGGTGGGAGGAAACTGGAGCAGCAAGAGAAAACCCACGCGGTCACAGAGAGAACGTACAAACTCTCAAGGGCGGTCAAGGGTGACAATGTACAAATGGGGCCACATCGAGGGTACAACAGCCTGTGACTGTGGCACACTGACCCAGACAATACAACACCTATTACAATGCCCATTGCTGTATAATCAATGTACTACTGCAGACCTTGCACTTAACACTCCAATAACGCAACAATGTGTACAGTAGTGGCGAGTCACTCTATAGCATAAGGACACAAAGGAAGAAGGCAGCACCCGTTGTCATGGTGGAACCCGGGTGCCCTGGTGCTGTAAGGTCACTGCTCTATCGCTGCGCCACTGTGCCGCCCCCTTCCTTCATCCACCCTGTTGTGCTCTCAAAGTATTTGAGGCCATTCACGTTGAGGTCATGGACTATATTGTAACTTTAACCTGCCTCTATGTCATTGGCAAGAAACGCCTATCGCCTTTGTTGGCCACTGAAGTGGTGATCACCTCTGCGGTTCATATTGAATGGCCCTTTAGTAGTGAGACCATCAGCTATGGAAAACCCTGTGGTTATTTTTTAATAAGGAGAGTTTAACGATGTGGAGTACTGCAGCACACAATGACTTTTAACTATTGATAAACTCTGATCTTTTACTTTTAAATCGTGAGGGGAATAGATGGGGTGAATGCACAGTCTTTTACCTGGAGTAGGGGAATCAGGAACCAGAGGATATACGTTTAAAGTGTGAGGGGAAAGATTTAATAGGAGCCTGAGGAGCAACCTTTTCACACAAGAGTGTGGTGGGTATTTGGAACAAGCTTGTCAGAGGAGGCAGTTTAGGCAGGTGCAATAACAATATTTAAAACACACTTGGATAGGTACATGGTTAGGAAGAGTTCAGAGGAATTTGAGCCAAACACAAACAAATAGGACTAGTTTGTATGGGGCACTTTGGTCAGTATGGACGAGTTGGGCCGAAGGGCCTATTTCTGCCCTGTATGACTCTATACAACCCATGTCAGCAGTCGTACGATCTTTTCACCCAAGCTGAACCTCAGTAGAAAAAAGCACATTGTGCAGAGAGTCAATGGTTAGCTAACCCTTAATGAATATGTTAAGCAACATTGCACATGCCATTGTGGCCTAGCCAAGAATATTTCTTCCCAAAGCAAAATAATGCAGATGCTGAAAGCCTTTAACCTTGCATAATGGGTCAGGCAGGGCATGTAGGGAAAGCAGATGATTTGGGTCCATTGACCATGACCCGTGCGCTTCTGTTGAAAATTCATTGACTTCAAACATTTATTCTCTTTCTCTCCCCATAGATGCTGCCTGACCTGCTGAGCATTTTCTGTTTTTAGTTTCATATTTCCAGCATCATCATCAGTAGTATATGCCTCTTGAATTAAAATATTGGGGGGATGTGGTGGGGGGGTGTTTAGGACTTCTCCAGAACTAGCTCTTATCAACTTTCCCTGAATGTCTCAAGAGGTTGGGAGGTGAGGTGAGGTCGGGGTGGAGATGTATGTGTCAGAAGGCACACGTCTGAGACTTAGCCCCGTGATGTTCCGACATCACAAAGCCGTCTAAAACCTTTTAACGTGATGTGAATAATTAAGCAGAATTAAACGGTTTTAATTAGAATCATAGAGTATTACAATGTGGAAACAGCCCCTTCGACCCAACTTGCCCACACCAACCAACATGTCCCATTTACACTAGTCCCACTTGCCTACGTTTGACCCATATCCCTCTAAACCAGTCCTATATTCGTAACTGTCTAATTGCTTCTTAAATTAAATGAAGTACATTTATTGACAAGATATTAAATGACTGTAAATAATTAAAAATAATACTTAGCATCCCTGTTCTGCAGATCAAGATTCCCTTCAAATGAATGAGATCACTGATCCATCGCCTGGTCTGCCCTTGAGCTTATTTCCTTGTGTCAGACATTTCACAATGAATGTCAGTTATTGGGATGAATACACAGAGCATGTTCGCTATGGACCAAACTCGGAAAAAAAATTCCTCTTAGTTTAGTTTTAGTTTAGTTTAATTTAGAGATACAGCGCGGAAACAGGACATCCAGCCCACCAGGTCCGCGCCGACCAGCGATCTCCGCACACTAACACTATCCTACACACACAAAGGACAATTTACACTATAACTTAACCTACAAATCTGTGGACTGTGGGAGGAAACCGATGTTCTCAGAGAAAGCCCATGCTGGTCACCGGGTTTTCTCCGAGATCTTCGGTTTCCTCCCGCACTCCAAAGACGTGCAGGTAAATTGTAGGTAAATTGGCTTGGTAAATGTAAAAATTGCCCCGAGTGTGTGTAGGATAGTGTTAAAATGCGGGGATTGCTGGTCGGTGCGGGCCGAAGGGCCTGTTTCCGTGCTGTATCTGTCAACTAAACTAAACTATGTAAGCGCAACATCGTTCTTTCTCATGGCCAGGTCACGCTTCACCTGACCTGTGCAACGCCTTTTAAGTCCAGGGCATGAACTGATCACAGGGTGAGCCTTTAGGTACCATTTCAATGCTGCCCCATCTGTCAACGCTCTTTATTCCGACACTGCTTCAGCTGTACATGCCATCCCACAGAAAATATTAAAAAATTGATAAGGGTTATAAATAATTCTGTGTTTTGTCACTCACTGAACAACAGTGGGATTGCAGCAAAGTGCATCAAGTTAATGTGAAATACCTGTGTAGCAATACAACTCTCCCTTCCTTTATATTGCATTAGTGAGCCAGCCAATATGCTTTAGAATTCCCCCGACCAATAATTCAGAAAGTATCTCGGTTCAAGCTGCCTAACTCCCATTTTCTCCGGCTGGTGATTCATTTATCAGGGTGCGTAAATAATTCAGTGTGAGAAACGGAGAGAAGTGGAGCTGGTGCAAAGCAGAGCAGTCGAGGCTCACAGACAGAGTGAAAGGCATTACTATGGCTGCAGAGGGAAGAGGCATGCGGAAACCTCACCTCTGGCTGGATGCATTGTACTCCTCGCTAACCCATCAGCTCAGGAGCACCCCAGGGTGGCACGGCGGTAGAGTGGCCGCCTCGCAGCGCCAGCGCCAGATTACGGGTGCTGTCTGTACGGGGTTTGTGCCTTCCCCCTGTGACCACGTGGGTTTGCTCTGATTTCCTCCCACACTCCAAAGACGTACAAGCATGTAGGTTAATTAGCTTCGGTAAAAATTGTAAATTGGCTCTGGTGTGTAGGATTGTGCTAGTGCGCCGGGATCACTGGTCCGCGCGGAAACGGTGGGTCGGAGGGCCTGTTTCCATGCTGCATCTATAAAGGCCGTGTGCTCAGTCCCCTGCTCTATTCACTGTATACCCATGACTGTCGAGTTGGACACAGTTCAGTTTAGTTTATTGTCACGTGTACCGAAGTGCAGTGAACAGCTTTTGGTTGAACAATAAATCAGCATATGGGAGTAAGATTAATAATCTAATTGAATGGTGGCAGATCAACAACCTTGCTCTCAAGGCCACCAGAACCAAGGAGCTGACAGTTGACTCTAGAAGGGGAAATCCAAGGATCCACAAACCTGTCTCATCAACGGGTCAATAACCTTGAGTTTCTGGGTGGCCATATACATCTCTGATGATTTACCCTGGGGCCCACCCGCACATTGATGCAATCACAAAGTTGGTAGGCCTTTGTTAGTTGGGGCATTGAGTATAAGAGTCAGGAAGTCACGATTCACCGCTATAAAACTTTGGCCCGGCTGCATTTGGAGTATTGCATGCAGTTCTGATCGGGCCCACGTCAGGCAGGATGTGGAGGCTTTGGAACGGGTGCGGAGGGGGTTTACCAACATGCTTGACTGGATTAAAATGTTTTGGCTACAAGGAGAGGGTGGATAAACGTGGATTGTTTTCCCTGGAATGTCTCGGGTTGGGAGGCGACTAGAAATGAATGAATGAATAAATATGTTTATTGGCCAAGTATTCACATACAAGGAATTTGCCTTGGTGCTCCGCCCGCAAGTGACAACATGACATACAGTGACAGTTGGGAATGACACATAAAACATTAATAATAAACTAATAATAATGATAGCGTATGAAATTATGAAAGGCGGTCAAAAGCATTCTCCCAGGTTGGAAATGTCAAAGACTATAGTGTATCGGTTTTAAGGTGTATAATGGGTAAAGTTTAAAGGAGATGTGTGTGGCAATTCTTTTACACAGAGAGTGGTGGGTGCCTGAAACCAGTGGCGGACTGGGTCTAAAAATATTGGTTGCCAGGAGACAAAGGGGGCCCACTTCATCAGGGTCCCACTTGCCATCCGCCACTGCCTGGAACATGCTACAATAGGTGGTGGCCGAGACAGATACGATAGTGTTTCTGTAAAAGACTTTTAGATAGGTGCATGGAGATGGAGGGTTATAGATCACGTACTGGCAGAGGAGATTCATTTATCTTGGTGTCATGTTTGTCACAGACATTGTGGGCTGAAGGGCCGGTACTTTGCCAGGTTTAATGTTCTATTGTTCTCTCCTCCCCCCCTCAGCCATTCTCCGCATCGTTGAAAATATTTCCACCTCTAACTTCTCCCGCCTCTGCTCAAACATTAGCTCTCTCCACCCACACTCCCGAGCTCACACAGTGTTACAGTCTTTTGAGGTGTGGCAGAGGCTCACTTGTACCTTCTCCAACCCCATCTACTGTATCCGCTGTTCCAGGCGTGGACTCCTCTATATCGGCGAGACCAAGCGCAGGCTGGGCGATCGTTTGGCTGAACACCTACCTCCGCTTAATCTGCCTAAACCTACCTGATCTCCTGGTTGTGAAACACTTTAACTCACCCTCCCATTCCCACACAGACCCCTTTCTGTCCTGAGCCTCCTCATCTGTCAGTGAGGTCAAATGCAAATTGGAGGAACAGCACCTCATATAAGCTTGGGCAGCTTGCATCCCAGCGGTATGAATTTTGATTTCTCTAACTTCAAGTAACCCTTGCTTCCCCTCTCCCTCTGTCCCTTCCCCATCCTAGTTCTCCCACTTCTTTCACCGACCTCCTGATTAATATTACTGTTTGTAAGCCTCGTTGTCACCATGCCCTCACCCAACAATGAACCGTTCTACATTTCCTTGATCATCTTCCACTTTGAGCTGGTCTTTTCACACCTTGCATGTTCTTTGTACCTTCCCATATCTTGGCTCCCTCTCCCCTGACTCTCAGTCTGAAGAGGCCTCGACCCAAAACCTCACCCATTCTTCCGCTCCAGAGCTGCCGCCTGTCCCGCTGAGTTACTCCAGCTTTTTGTACCTACCTTCCTAAAATCCGCATTGCTTTTTTTTGTGTGTGGGGTTGGGTTTAAATTCAACTGTCCGGTGCATACTACAGGTGGGATTCGCAAAGACAGGTAGTCATCGGCCTGTTTCCTTTATCATCATTACTTTTTCGCATATCTTTCATTCATTTGTTCTATATCTCTCGTCATTACCGTCTATATCCCTCGTTTCCCCCTCCCCTGACTCTCAGTCTGAAGAAGGGTCTCGACCCGAAACGTCAGCTATTTCTCTTCTCCAGAGGCGCAGTCTGACCCACTGAGTTACCCCAGCTTTTTGTGTCTATCTGAGGAATTTTACCTTCTCCATCTGAGGAACGGAGAATTAAATCAGTACCTTACAATCTGGCTGGAAATTGCCTTGGAAGGCTGGAGGTCCTCTCGCCCCGACTGAACTATCCTTGTGTGTATGAGGCTCCCTCTGAAGTCTGAGTGCTCTTGTCTGCAAAGGGTGATGGTATCAGTGGAAATGTTTTTATTGGCAGGGTTTCAAACTTAATATTGTTTCAGTCTGCCGCAAGCGTTATTTCAGCAGAAGGATTTGCCCTTTACAACCTTGCAAGTAATTAAACCATTTCTTGGTAGCTTGGCTCGTGTGTGAGCCTGGGCTGTGTTTGGACAATCGCAGCAGGGAAAGATGGTCTGAATTTTCACTAATTAGATTTCCCTTTATACAATAAAGCAACTTTTTAATAGCCCCAGTGTCACTATTCCTCCCTTGTCGAAAAGCTCCACCCGCTCATTCAGAGAACGTTCCTCTTCCAATCTGACGGGTTCATTTTATGTGTTTTTGGGGGGTATTGAGTGCAAGTGTCAGGAAGGCATGATGCAGCTCCGCAACACTTTGGTTGGGCCACGTATGGAGTTTGGCATACTGGTCACCCCATTTGGTACGGTGGCGCAGCAGTAGAGTTGCTGCCTTGCAGCGCCAGAGACCCCTGTTCGATCCTGACTAGGGGTACTGTCTGTACGGAGTTTGTTCGTTGGCCTTGTGGCCACGTGGGTTTTCCCCGGGTGCTCGGGTCCCCCACACTCCAAAGACGTGCAGGTTTGTAGGTTAATTGGCTTGGTAAAGTTGTAAATTGTCCCTAGTGTGTGTTGGATAATGTTAGTGAGCAGGGATCGCTGGTCGGCGCAGACACGGTGGGCCGAAGTGCCTGTTTCCCTGCTGTATCTCTCAGGTAAATAAAACTAAAGTAAACTATAACAATCAGGAAGTTGTGATACATCTCTAAGTTTTTATTTGGAGTATTGTCTGATTTACAAGAAGGATGTGGAAGCTTTGTAGAGAGCGCAGAAGAGGTTTACTAAAATGCCTTCTGGATTAGGGGCGTATTAACTAGGAGGAGTGTGTTTTCTCTGTAGCATCAAAGGTTATGGGTTACACAATAGGAGTATATAAAATTATGATATGAAATGCCATGATATGATATGAAATGCCAAAGACTAGAGAGCATTGGCAGATTCAATCCTGACTACGGGCGCTGTTTATATGGAATTTGTACGTTCTCCCTGTGACTGTGTGGGTTTACTCCAGGTGCTCAGGTTTCCTCCCGCACTCCAAAGACGTACATTTTTGTAGGATAGTGCGAGTGTCAGGGGTGATCGCTGTTCGGCGTGGACTCGGTGAGCCGAAGGGTCTGTTTCACAGAGAGTGGTGAATCTCTGGAACTCTGCCACAGAGGGTAGTTGAGGCCAGTTCATTGCCTATATTTAAGAGGGAGTTAGATGTGGCCCCTGTGGCTAAAGGGATCAGGGGGTATGGAGAGAAGGCAGGTACAGGATACTGAGTTGGATGATCAGCCATGATCATATTGAATGGCGGTGCAGGCTCGAAGGGCCGAATGGCCTACTCCTGCACCTATTTTCTATATTTCTATATTTCCTCACTGTATCTCTAAAATTTAAAGCTTTAAGGCGAGGGGGGCAAGGAGATGCGCAGGGCAAGTTGTTTCTCCACTGAAGTTGACAGGTGTCTGGAACGCGTAGCCAGGGGTGTTGGTGGAAACGGATATGATTGTAACCTTTAGTTTTAGTTTAGCGTAGGGATACAGCGCAGAAACCAGCCCGAATGCCCACCGAGTCTGCACCGAGCAGCGATCCCTGTGCACTAGCGCCACCCTACACGCTACAGACAATGAACCTACAAACCTGTGCTGTCTTTGGAATGTGCAAGGAGACCGAAACACCCGGGGAAAACCCACGCCGTCACAGGGAGAACGTACAAACGGAGCACCCGTAGTCAGAATCGAACCCGGATCTCTGGCGCTGTGAGGCAGCAACTCTACCGTGTCACTGTGCCGCGTTTAAGGGGCACGTGGATATGCGGGGAATGGTAGGTTGTAGACCACGTGAAGGAAGGGCGGATCCCTAAGTACTCCCCACTCATCAGACGGGTTAAACCAACTGTAAGGACAGTTAAAGTCTGGTCAGAGGAAGCGGACTTCACACTTCAGCAGTGTTTTGGAAACACTGACTGGAAGGCGTTTGCAGCCCAGGCCACCCTTGACTCTCACACGGACATTGATTCCTATACATCCTCTGTTCTGGACTTTATAAACTACACCATCAATAGTGTCACCTCCCTCAAACAGGTGACCATATACCCGAATCAGAAGCCATGGATGAACAGCGAGGTCAGGCTACTGCTGAAAGCACGGGACACCGCTTTCAGGTCAGGCGATGCTCGAGCCTACAGTTCATCCAGGGCTAACCTGAAGAGGGGCATCAGGAAGGCCAAGCACTGCCATAAGCTCAGGATTGAGGAGCACTTCAACAACAACTCCGACCCCCGACGCATGTGGCAAGGCATCCAGGCCATCACGGACTACAGACCCTCCAACATCACCCCCACATCCAGCGACGCCTCCTTCCTTGAGGAGCTTAATCACTTCTATGGCCGCTTCGACAGGGACAATCTAGAGACAGCCATCAAGGCTGTGCTACCTGCCGATCACCAACCCCTCACACTCACCCCCTACGACGTGTACGTGGCACTGAGTAGGACTAATGCACGTAAAGCTGCTGGCCCTGACGGCATCCCCGGGCGCGTGCTCAGTGCCTGTGCTGCGCAGCTGACAGACGTCTGGACTGACATCTTCAACCTGTCACTTGCCCAAGCAGTTGTCCCCACTTGCCTTAAAGCCACCTCCATCGTGCCAGTGCCAAAACACTCCACTGCGGCAAGCCTCAACGACTTCCGCCCAGTTGCACTTACCCCCATCATCACCAAGTGCTTCGAGAGGCTGGTCCTGGCACACCTCAAAAGCTGCCTACCCCCCACACTGGATCCCTATCAGTTTGCCTACCGCAAGAACAGGAGTACGGAGGATGCCATCTCAACGGCACTTCACTCCGCCCTCTCCCACCTTGACAACAGAGACACTTATGTAAGAATGCTGTTCATCGATTACAGCTCAGCATTCAACACCATTATTCCATCAAAACTGATCACCAAACTCGGTAACCTGGGCATCGACCCCTCCCTCTGCAACTGGATACTGGACTTTCTAACCAACAGACCCCAGTCTGTGAGGTTAGACAAGCACACCTCTTCAACCCTCACCCTGAACACCGGCGTTCCTCAGGGCTGTGTGCTGAGCCCCCTCCTCTACTCCCTCTTCACCTATGACTGCACACCTGTACATGGTACTAACACCATCATCAAGTATGCAGACGATACAACGGTGATTGGCCTCATCAGCAACAACGATGAGCTGGCCTACAGGGAGGAGGTCCAGCACTTAGCAGCATGGTGCGCTGACAACAACCTGGCCCTTAACTCCAAGAAGACCAAGGAGCTCATTGTAGACTTCAGGAAGTCCAGAGGCGGCACACACACCCCCATCCACATTAACGGGACGGAGGTGGAACGTGTCTCTAGCTTCAGGTTCCTGGGAGTCAACATCTCCGATGACCTCTCTTGGACCCACAATACCTCTACTCTGATCAAGAAGGCTCATCAGCGTCTCTTCTTCCTGAGGAGACTGAAGAAGGTCCATCTGTCTCCTCAGATCCTGGTGAACTTCTACCGCTGCACCATCGAGAGCATCCTTACCAACTGCATCACAGTATGGTATGGCAACTGCTCTGTCTCCGACCGGAAGGCACTGCAGAGGGTGGTGAAAATTGCCCAACGCATCACCGGTTCCACGCTCCCCTCCATTGAGTCTGTCCAAAGCAAGCGCTGTCTGCGGAGGGCGCTCAGCATCGCCAAGGACTGCTCTCACCCCAACCATGGACTGTTTACCCTCCTACCATCCGGGAGGCGCTACAGGTCTCTCCGTTGCCGAACCAGCAGGTCGAGGAACAGCTTCTTTCCGGCGGCTGTCACTCTACTAAACAACGTACCTCGGTGACTGCCAATCACCCCCCCTGGACACTTATTATCTATTTTTTATTCAAATCGTTTGCTATGTCGCTCTTCAAGGGAGATGCTAAATGCATTTCGTTGTCTCTGTACTGTACACTGACAATGACAATTAAAATTGAATCTGAATCTGAATCTTAATGTTCATAAGTTCATAATAGGAGCAGAATTAGGCCATTCTGTCTATTAGGTCTACTCCGCCATTCAATGATGGCTGATCTATCTCTCTCTCCTAACCCCGTGCTTCTGCCTTCTCCCCATAGTCCCCCGACACCCATACTAATCATGATTCTATCTATTTAAAAAGGAGCTGCTGATGCTGGAAAATCGAAGGTACACAAAAATGCTGGAGAAACTCAGCGGGTGCAGCAGCATCTATGGAGCAAAGGAAATAGGCAACGTTTCGGGACGAAACGTTGCCTATTTCCTTCGCTCCATAGATGCTGCTGCACCCGCTGAGTTTCTGCAGCATTTCTGTGTACCTAAGATTCTATCTATCTCTGCCTGTTACTTGGCATCGCGTTTAGCACAGACACTGTGAGCTAAAAGGCCTGTGTCTGAGCTATTGTTCTATGATCCATCTTCTACAGAAGTGCAATGGGAGCTATCAAGGGAATGGAATCAATGCCTGCAATCAACTATTGGATGGATTGTGTGGGTGAGAAAGATCTGAACTTTCTCTAATTTCTTACTTTGCTTGCAACCACCCAGGAGATTAATTTTATACTTGCCCGTGCCAATGTTGTGGTTGTGTTAACAACCAATAACTCAAGGGGCCTCGGCTACGGACCCGGATAACAAATGTTTACAACCGCACCGTTGCAGTTTTCTCTCAGTTTGCATTTTTTAGGAATTAATCTAATCGCGGTTCTAATTTATGGGAATCAAATTTGTGACATTAATAACAGGAGCCGCCACACGGCCGTTAGTCACCTAGAAACCAAAGTGACGCAAGATTAATCCAGGGTCACCGCTTTCACTGGAATTAATACGTGGGAGTTAAAAATGGATTTGTGTCTCGCGAAACGCTGCCTTGTGCTCTTGGGGTCATTCCTTTTGCTGTCACCCGATTTAACTCATCACCTGAGTTGAGCAGTTCCAAAAAACCGAAGAAATTGCCCTGGGTTAATTGATCGTGTGTTCTGTGGACTTGCAGGATTTGGGAGGCGACTTAGAATGTGCACTTTGCTGCGATGCCTTCTCACTAGGATCTGCGGTGGTTGGTGTGGAACAATAGGGGAGGCGCGCAGAGGGGAGGCGCGCAGAGGGGAGGTGGGCAGAGGGGAGGGGCGCAGAGGGGAGGGGGCGCAAAAGGGAGGCGGGCAAAGGGGAGGCGGGCAAAGGGGAGGGGCGCAAAGGAGAGGGGAGGCACGCAGAGGGGACTTGGGAGTGCTGGTCCATGATTCCCAAAGAGTCGTTTTGCAAGTCGGATGGCTAGTAAGGAAGGCAAATGCAATGCCGAGGCTTTATTAGGCACTGGTCAGACCACATTTGGAGTCTTGTGAGCAGCTCTCGCCCCCACATCTGAGGAAGGATGTTGGAGAGGGTCCAGAGGAGGTTTACAAGAACGACCCCAGGGAAGGTTAGGTTAACATATGATGAGCGTTTGTCGGCACTGGGCCTATACTCGCTGGTGTTTTTATAAGGATGAGGGGGTGTCATTTTGAAACGTACTGAATAGTGAAAGGCCTGGATAGAGTGGATGTGGACTGGGTTTCCACTAGTGGGAGAGTCTCGGACCAGAGGCCATAGCCTCAGAATAAAAGGATGTACCTTGGGAAAGGAGATGAGAAATGTCTTTAGTCAGAGGGTGGTGAATCTGTGGAATTCATTGCCAATGAATATTTTTAAGGTGGAGATTGACAAATTCTTGATTAATATGGGTGTTGGGGGTTATGGGGAGAAGGCAGGAGACTGGGTTTGAGGGAAATACTACAGCCATGATTGAATGGGGGAGTATTTTCGTTGGACCGAATGGCCTGCTTTTGCTCCTATGACATGATCTTAAGGCACCATGTTCAGCACAGACATTGTGGGCCAAAACGCCTGATCCTGTTCTGTTCCATGTTCTGTGTTCTAGTGACCTGGCAATAGCCATTCCTGCCCTTCACTCAGGAGGAAGGGGCGCAAGGTTTTTGGGTCTCGTACTGCTGAAGAAACAGCCTGGTGCTGAATTTCTTTGCAAGAGTATTTGGCATTCCCTTTAAGCCCAGGGCTCCAGTTATTTTTAAAGAGCAATTTTTCTTCATAATGTTCTTCCTTCAAAGAATTATGGGGAAGAAATTGCAATCTCGGCAAAACCCAGTTTGTGCAATGGGACTGCAAAGTTTCACGACTGAAGCTCTGTGCTCCTGTTTCTGAGGAATTAATTTTGATGTGCTGCTTTAATGTAGGTGTAGCCTCGCTCCACGATGTCTTGTATGGGTGACATGGTGGTGCAGCGGTAGAGTTACTGCCTCACAGTGCCAGGGACCCAGGTTTGATCCTGCCCATTGGTGCTGTCTGAACGGAGTTTGTACGTTCTCCCCGTGACCATGTGATTTTTTTTTTCCCACCGGATGCTCCGGTTTCCTCCAACCCTCCAAAGACATAATGGTTTGTAGGTTAATTGGCTTTGGTAAAGAATGTAAATTGTCCCTAGTGTGTAGGATAGTGCTGGTGTGCAGGGATCTCTGGTCTGTGCGGACTCGGTGGGCCGAAGGGCCTGTTTCCGTACTGTATAGACTAAACTAAAAACTAAAACCATTTCACGTTTTACTTCTGCCCAGATGGCCAGTTCTATCCAAATGTTTTGTTAACATTCTTGGAAGCAACATGGACCATCCTTGGGATTAGCCAAAGGATGCTCGGATTCATGTCGAGTTTCAAATGTAATCTTCTCTCAGTAATGCATGGGTGTTCTCAGTGTTTTGTGCTTAGGTCTCTGAAGTGGATTAGAACATGCAACCGTGGCTCAGGGATGGAAGATCTACCTATTGACGATACAAGAGATGGAATTGGGTTATTGGCTACATGTTGCCATTCGGACCAATGTATTAGTCTTGTATGCTCCTGTTGTCAGGTTCATCAAATGTCCCTGACAATTCTTTACTGGTGATAGTGGGTTCTGTGATGGGGATGGGCATTAAGGCCAACCTAGGTAGACAGGAATGCTGGAGAAACTCAGCGGGTGAGGCAGCATCTAGGAATAGGTGACGTTTCGAGATGTTTCAGACTGATGTTGGGGTGGGGGGGGGGGGGGGGGGGGGGGGGAAAGAAAGGAAGGGACGGAGAAGGAAGAAGGTCAACCAAGAATTAACGACGGCATTGTTCAATCTTTGGGACTGCATCAGGCCCAGACAACTGGGACTTGCAGTGACATCATTTGGACTTGTGGTGATGTAATTGGGACCTGTGATCCCATAGCTTGGGTTTGCAATGACATCATCCAGACCTGTGGTAATGCCATTGGGAACACAACTGAAGTAGACAGAAATGCTGGAGAAACTCAGCGGGTGAGGCAGCATCTATGGAGCGAAGGAAATAGGCAACTTTTCGGGTCAAAACCCTTCTTCAGACTGATGTGAGGGTGGAGGGGTTCTGGAAGAAGAAAGGAAGAGGAGGAGCAAGTGGGCTGAGGGAGACTTGAGAAGGGGAGGAGAAAGTAGTGACTGTCTGAAATTAGAGAAGTCAATGTTCATACTGCTGGGGTGCAGAAGGAGCGAAGGAATAGGTGATGCATCTGCTGTTCCTTCTTTAACACAACGGGGATTTGCAGTGACATCATCAAGACTTGTGGTGATGTCATCCAGACCTGTGATGCCATAGATTGGATTTGCAATTGCATTGTCTGAAACTTTGGTAATGTCACTGGGACTTGCAGTGGCATCATCGAAACTTGTGGTGGTGGTGGTGTCACCGTGGCCTGTGATGGCGCAACTGGCATTCGAAGTGGCATCATCAAAACTTGCGGTGCTGTCAGGCACAATTGTTGATGGCACGATTGGGAATAGCGGTGACATCAACGAGACTTGTGCTGATGTCACTGGGGCGTGTGGTGACACATGCGAGGCTTGCAGTGGCATCATCAAGCCTCACAGTTTCACCACCATTTGCGATTTCATCGTCAATCAGAGTGGGATAACACAAAAACAAAAACTGGGAAAAGCAGAACGGCTCATCAGGATTCTTTGTAGCCCTCTAATCTCACAGAATGTTTCCGCCTGTTTTATTCAGCTCTATAAAAATCTGGGGGACTGGGGCCCTGCTCTGTTTATTGGATAATTAAGAAAGATTAATGGTGCCTGGTGCAACCTTTGTTGTTATTGCAACAATTGCTCTGGCAGATTTTTTCGGTGCTCAAAAACATTCCTCGTCTTGCCCTTTACGCGATCCTTGAGTGTGTTTAACAAGGAAAGAAGGTTGTAATTAAGTGTCTCATTTGCAATTACAGGAACCCTTCCCTATGAATATAAAATAGTCATCGCTGGAAACCATGAACTGACGTTTGATAAGGACTTCATTGCCGAGCTGGTGAAGCAGGATTATTACCGCTTCCCATCCGTCTCCAAGTTGAAGCCCGAGGACTTTGACAATGTCCAGTCTCTTCTCACCAACTGTGTTTACGTGCAAGACTCAGAAGTGACGGTGAAAGGGTTTCAGATATACGGCACTCCATGGTAAGTGTGGGATGTCTGCGGTTTGTCCCGTCAGCAAGGTTGGAGAGAATGGAATAAAAGCAGAAAATGCTCAGCAGGTCAGGCGGCATCCGTGGAGAAAGATGCTGAGCTGCTGCTTCAGGATCATTAGGGCACAAGTAATAGGAGCAGAATTAGGCTATTCGGCCCATGAGGTCTACTCCGCCATTCAATCCTGGCTAATCTATCTCTCCCTCCTCACCCCATTCTCCTAACTTCTCCCGGTAACCCTTGTCATCCATTAGAGATGACTGTGGACGAAACAAACGTGGATTTCCAGCACATAGAACAGCACAAAAACAGGCCCTTCAGCCCACAATGTCTGCTCCAAATATGATAGTCACACAGTGTATAAACAGGCCCAACCTGCCCACACCAACCAACATGTCCCAGCTACACTAGTCCCACCTGCCTGCATTTGGCCTATATTCCTCTAAACCTGTCCTAAACCTATCCAAATGTTTCTTAAACGTTGCAATTGTCCCTGCCTCAAATAGGCTCAACTACCTCAACAATCTGATGCAAAGTCAAACTAACCTGCACTGATCCATATCCCTCCATTGCCTCTTAAATAGCATTATCCTATCTGCCTCCACCATCACCCCTGACAGCACATTCCAGGCCACCCACCACCCCCCTCCCTGTTATAAAACTTGCCGCGCACATTTCCTTTAGACTTTGCCCCTCTCACCATAATGCTCTGCCCTCATTGCTGCCCTTTCTGTTTCTGACTGTCTACCCTATCTATTCCTCTCATAATTTTCTAAATGTCCATCGGGCCTCCCCTCTGCCTCCAACGCTCCAGAGTACACAATCCAAGTTTGTCCAAGGTCCCCTTCAAGTTTATACCTTCTAATTTGGGCAGCATTCTGGTAATCTGCAGCTGTTTTGTTATTCATGGATGTACAATGGGAAACTATTGGGATAGCCAGACTTGTTGTTGACCAAAGCATGTATGAGGTTTTCTGCAGCAGAATAATTGAATATTGTTACATAAATGGACAGAGAGAGTTCTGGTGATGGGCAGCGTAAGTGGTAGGAACCTCAGCCCAGGATCTAAAGCAGGATCAAGTTTAAGGTCATCCAGTTTTACCTCGGGATGGGTAATTGTTGGGTGTGTGATGGAGGACTGTGTGTTGTCAGTGTTCATGTGGATCTTAATTAAAATACAGTATGGAAACAGGCCATTCAGCCCACCGCGTCTATGCCAACCATCAATCACCTGATCACACTAGTTCTATGTTATCCCACTTTCACATCCACTCCCTGCACATTGGGGGCGATTTGCAGAGGCCAATTAACCCGCAAACCCGCACGTCTTTGTGATGTGGGAGAAAGCCGGAGAAAGCCGTTGCATCACTGCGCTGCTCCACCGTGCCACCCTGAGGTTTGAAGATAAACAATTGTCTCTATCTGAAGCCTGGGGTCATATGTACAATAATGTGAATAAAATTAACCTTCCTCCAAAGGATGATAGCCCTTAAGATCCTGTCCCACCAGCATGCGATTGCATGCGTCTAGCGCGACCAAACGTGGTCGCTTGAGGCGTACGGCCTCGCGGGGCCGGTCACCCTTCGATCGGCGGAGGGGTATGGTGTTGTGCTGGGCTGGTCCACACATCACGCGGGGCCCAAAAAATCTTGCACTGTTCGAAAATCCCGCGCGTCAACGGCCTTTCGGCCCGCAGCCGCATTGAGGCCGAGCGCAACGTCTCGACGGGCGTACGCAGCATCACGACGCCGTACGCAGCGTCTTGACATCGTATGCAGCATCTTGACGGCGTACGCCTAGCACGTGGCGTTGCGCAATGACGACACCACCCGATGCCGTGCGACTTCCAAATTCAGTCGGCCCACCTCCTGCCCAGCTCTTTGGTGAGTTTGACATAAATTACGTCACGCGCGTACTTACCGCGTGCTTAGCGCGAACTCAGCACGAACTCCGCTTCCGTTTGGTCGCGCTAGACGCATGCAATCGCATGCTGGTGGGACAGGCCCTTTAGAATTCCTTGTAGGCTGGAAATTCTGGTTTGCAGTATTAGTCTACAAATGCATCGTATGCTGACATACCACTCCTCCACTAATGCCTGTGTCACATTTACTCTGTCTCCTTCACTAAGCTGGGAGAGGATTGCAAGATGAGTGTCGGTCTTAGAACTGTGCAAGCAACAGATTAAACATGGCTCCAAAGTAGTAGAAGGAAACTGAAATATATAATTGAGAAAATGAAGTTCCTGAAAAAACAGTGCAGCAGATTATTACATTTATGGTGACGTTCTATAGTTAGACAGGAACGCAGGCTTGTAAAATAATATGGGATGGTGCTGGCTTATCCCGCTGTTTCTCTGTCTAGCGGGGGGTCATATCAAAGGGTTCTGTTGCACTGGGAGTCTGGATGTGTAGGAGCCGACAGGATTAAAAAGTAGCTTCTGGCAGGGAGGGACTCGGAGTGCAGATGGATCTCCCTCCCACCCCACCCCTGCTCGGGACTGGGCTTCTGGAAGAGCAGAGACAGCAGACCATGGTGCCCCCAGGCTATTGGCTTTCGAAGCAGGTAGAAGTCAGGAAGGAGGCGAGACGTAGAGAGGCTGCAAAAGCCTCGGAAACCCAATCATAACAGTGAACGCCCAGCAGATGTCTACACATCTGGGGGAGAAGAAAGCAGGGTGAACGTGTCCCACGACAAAGGCATTAACCTGGAAGTAATTTGTCAGCATCGGTGATTGAGTGCTTAACAAGATTGCTTAATCACTGTGCAAGATGAACCACAGTCCAATATATCTATTGGAGCAGCACCTCATATTTTGCTTGGATAGTTTACACCCCAGTGAGCATTGACCTCTAACTTCAGATAGCCCTTGTTATCTCTCTCCATCCCCTCCCCTTCCCAGTTTTCCCACCAGCCTTACTGTCTCCGACTACATTCTACCTTTGTCCCGCCCCCTTCCCTGACATCAGTCTGAAGAAGGGTCTCTACCCGAAACGTCGCCCATTCCACCTCCAGTATATAACTAGTTTTCTCCAGAGATGCTGCCTGTTCTGCTGAGTTTCTCCAGCATGTTGTGTCCACCTCCAGTATATAGTTGGAAGGGCTTTGGAAACCAAACCGTCAGTCCCTGGCTATTGTGCAGTGGAGTTGCTACCCCCACTTCCACTAAACCCTCCCTGCTATCTTCACTAAGAATACCGTTGAAACCTACCTACCTTGTTCCAATGTATTAACCTCAGGTTGACCAGGCTCCCCTTACCCCAGCTGTAATAATAACAGTAGGCTGTGGAGGCCAAATCAATGGATAGTTTTAAGGCAGAGATAGATAGATTATTGATTAGTATGGGTGTCATAGTTTATGGGGAGAAGGCAGGAGAATGGGGCTAAGAGGGAAAGATAGATCAGCCATGATTGAATGGCAGAGTAGACATGATGGGCCAAATGGCCTAATTCTTCTCCTATCACATGAATTATTCATTGGGAGCTGATGAATTCCGTAGATGAGGTCCCCCATGGTTGCTGAAACCTCCAAGCTCCTCCGGCTTAGGCCTCGGCTTCTGCTGAACCTTTGGCCATTTCAGCCGCACGGCCTTCTCTCCTTCTTCATTTAAAGTGCTCAGTGAAAGCTGACCTGAGGTCGACCAGATATTTACCAGAATGCTGCTGGGATAAGGAGGGGGTGCTGGCTACAAGGAGAGATAGGGCAAACTTGGATTGTTTTATTAAGGACACCAGAGGTTACGGAGATACTCCAGAAGTATATCAAATTATGTTTAGAGATGTTTAGGGTGACACGGTAGAGTTGCTGCCTTATAGCATTTGCAACGCAAGGAACCCGGGTTCGATCCTGACTACGGGTGCTGTCTGTACGGAGTTTGTACGTTCTCCCCGTGACCGTGTGGATTTTCTCAGAGATCTTTGGTTTCCTCCCACGACAGAGCGTGAGAAATTTGTGATCAGCGTGAGAGCGTGAGAATTTGACGAAATGCGTGATTCTCACGCTCAATGCGTGAGAGTTGGCAGCCCTGAGAGATACAATAGTGGTGTTTAATAGGTTTTTAGGTAGGCACATGGATATGCAGGGTATGGAGGTATATGGAACACGTGCAAGCAGGTGAGATTAATTTATCTTGGCATCAGGTTCGGCAGAGAATCTGTGGACTGAAGGGCCTGCCCTTGTGCTGTACAGTTCTATGTTCTATGTCCTTGCTTGGCCTTCTGTGGGGTTTTGGCTGGTTTGGTATCCCTGTGCAGCAACTCAGGTGGGATGTAAAGGCAGGTGGTTGTTGTTGAAAGCAAGTCGGCTCTGTGTGGGATTGGAGTTCCAGCGAGATATTCGCAGCGAGCCTATTAGATTTGGTTGCTGAAAATCACACAAACTTCAGCCAGTGTGAGATTAACTTTTTTCCATACTTTAATTAAAGAATGTAAGTGTTAATCGGGCGGCAGTGAAATTCACAAGATACCTGGTTTCAAATTGACGGAACGGGAGGCAACAAAGGGGATGCAAGAAACTGCAAGTGCTGAAATCTTAATCAAAGCACAAAGTGCTGGGGGAACACAGCAGATCAGGCAGCATCTGTGGAGGGAATGGGCAGGCGACATTTTGGGATGGGACCTTTGCTCAGACTAAAGGAAGGTCCTGACATGGGGTGCAGCAAAGTACATGCATCTCACTGGACATTTATTAAAAATCCATGTGAAGGTTTAGTTCGGAGATACAGCATGAAAACAGGCCCTTCTGCCCGCTAAATCCATGCTGACCAATGGTCACCCATTCACCAGCCGGCTCGTTCTATATTATCCCACTTTCGCATCCACTTCCAACGTAGTTGCTTCTGTATCTGCTGCCAGACAGGAGCAGGGAGTAGAAGGAATGACCGGGGGTGGAACAAGTCTATGATTATGTTGGCTTGCTTTCCAAGACAGAGTGAAATGTAGATGGAATCAATGTTGGGGAGTTGGGCTGTGTGATGGACTGGGCTACATCTACAACTCTCTGTTATTTCCTGTAATCTTGGGCAGAGCTGTTCCCAAACCAAGCTGCGATGTAACCCAACAGTGAGCTTTCTATGGTGCATCTGTAGCAGTTTGTAAGGGTCACAGGAGACATGCCGAATTTCCTCAGGCATCTGGGGAAGTAGAGGCGTTGGTGGGCCTTCTTGGCTGTGGCGATTGTTGCAGAGGCCAGTTACCCTACAAATACACAAGTCTTTGGGATGTTAGAGGAAACCGGAGCACCCAGATGAAACCCACACGGTCGCAGGGAGAAACGTTACAAGCTCCGCACAGGTAGCACCCGTAGTCAGGATTGAACCCGTGTCTCTGGCGCTGTGAGGCAGCAGCTCTATCGCTGCGCTACCGGTTTGCGTTTAGGTAGCCACTCAATCCAGAGAAGGAAATGTCACAACTTGTATGCGGGCAACCCACACGTATATCGCAATTTTCCGTAATATACAGCAAGTCACCTGCACTGGCGTCAAGGAATGCATTGTAAGAAAGAATATTGTGTCTATTACTTAACGTTGCTTTTCCCACATCGATTCTGAATGAGTGAATTTTATTCTGCATCTCAAATGTTCGGGCTGTGATTTGTGAATTTTGTAAGGGCGAACTTCCGTCACTCAAAATGACGTTGTTTTAAATGAACCCATGTACCAGCTTAAATTCCTATCATTTGTGTTGGAAGGAACTGCAGATGCTGGTTGGTTACCGAGGATAGACATGAAAAGTTGGAGTAACTCAGCGGGTCAGGCAGCAATGGCTGGAGAAAAATAATAGGTGGCGTTTCTCCTATGTATCTCCCTCTCCCCCTGACATTAGTCTGAAGAAGGGTCTCGAACCGAAGCGTCACCCATTCATTCTCTCCAGAGATGCCGCCTGTCCCGCTGAGTTACTCTGGCATTTTGTGTCTATCTTCGATTTAAACCAGCATCTGCAGTTCTTTCTTACACATTGTGTCTAAACTCAGTCATTTGCCTTCCCGTTAAAGGGATGGGGACTGGTGGAGCAGGCTGCGGAGTGCGGACTACTTCCCATTGTAAAGGAAGGAAGGGACTGGGCCTTTCATGGGCTTGTGGGTATCTCAAGGCCCTCCACAGCCAGGCCCTTGAAGCGCAGTCACCATGTGAAGTGGGAAGGACAGCAGCCAACTTTAAAACAGCAAGCTCCTACAAGCAGCATGGTGATAATGACCTGATAATGTGTTCTTCATGTTGATCAGGGAAACAGTTTCAGCAAACGCACTCTGGGGAAAAAAAAACCTTGCCTCTCCCTGGGTGTGTTGGCATCTTTTATGATGGCTGGAGGGGGCAGACTGGGCCTCGTTAAATGTCTGACAGTGCGGCCGTCTGCAGCTAGTTTCTGCCGTACGGTTAAACCAGAGGTGGTATTTACAGGTATTCCAGGGTTCCCATTGATATCTGAATCAGGCCCTGGACAGTGCCGGCTTGCTCATTCTCACAGTAACACACGGAGAAATACCCAGATCAGGGATGATGCTTTAATTGACTTATACTGCTTTTGTTAAGTTGATTTTCGGCATGGAAGGAGCCCATTCGGCCCATCATGTCTATGCTGACCCGCAATCCCATTGCTCACCAATTTTTCCTATGACTAGCACTCCGAGTTCTGTGCCACTAATCCAGAGACATGAGTTAGAAATCACATCAAAACAGCTGGAGGAATTTAAATGCAAGTATATATAAATAATTTTCACATTTAAAACTAAAAGTGAAAAAGTATAAGTGAGGATGACTATGGAATCCCAAGATCGTGGTTTAGAAATGTATCCTATTCCCCAATGCCCTTCAAGGAATAAAATCAGTTCCGTTTTAGTTTACTGTCACATGTATAATGATAAGTTTCTGTAGCATGCTAACCAGTCAGCAGAAAGACAATACATGATGGAGGGGGGGGGGGGATCTTATAGAAACTTACAAAATTCTTAAGGGGTTGGACAGGTTAGATGCAGGAAGATTGTTCCCGATGTTTGGGGAAGTCCCGAACAAGGGGTTACAGTTTAAGGATAAGGGGAAAATCTTTTAGGACCGAGATGAGGAAAACATTTTTCACACAGTGAGTGGTGATTCTCTAGAATTCTCTGCCACAGAAGGTAGTTGAGGCCAGTTCATTGGCTATATTTAAGAGGGAGTTAGATGTGGCCCTTGTGGCTAAAGGGATCAGGGGGTATGGAGAGAAGGCAGGTATGGGATACTGAGTTGGATGATCAGCCATGATCATATTGAATGGCCGTGCAGGCTCGAAGGGCCGAATGGCCTACTCCAGCACCTATTTTCTATGTTTCTATGATTGCAATCGAGCCATCCATAGTGTAGAGATACATGATAGGGGAATAACATTTAGTGCAAGGTAAAACCAGTAAAGTCTAATCAAAGATAGTCCGAGGGTCCCCATTGAGGTCGGTAGTAGCTCAGGACTGCTCTCTAGTTGTGGTAGGATGGTTCAGTTGCTTTATAACAGCCGGGAAGAATCTGTCCCTGAATCTAGAGGTGTGCGTTTTCACACTTCTATACTACTCAACCAGTTTAGGCCTTTATATGAGTCTGGACCTACCGATGTTGTTTTCACCTACTAGCTCCTTAGCTTGGGGGTAATTAACGGTGGGTAATGAATGCTGGTACTGTCCACTTCTCGTGAAGGAGAAAAAGAAGAAGATTGAGTTTCTCGAGCAGAAACCAAAAGAGTTTCAGTCAGGATGAGTGGAACAAAAAGGGACCTCTGATGTTACAAATGTAAATAAATATGAGCCAAACTGGTTATGGCCCCAGCTCCAATTCTGCATGACTGGATCTTACTACAATGCAGCAGAGGTGTTGAATTACATAATTGCAAGGTCTGAAAACCTTTACTAAACCTAATCGCAATTTGCCTGTCTGACTGAATACACTACGAGTTGACATATTGGGGTCACTGGATAGGGCAAGCTCTGCCAGAATGTATTTTCAGGCTTGAGATGAACGAGAGGTCTAATCTTCCATAAGATACAAGTTTATCTGGACTTCCTTGCCCAAAGTCATGAATCACTTTGCTTCCTTTTGGGGCGAGATTTTGCTAGACAGCAGCCGCCGATGTTTCACACCTCATTTTAATTTGACGTGCCAAAAAATGTCTTCAGACTCAGAGTTAGCAAACAAATCCTGTCATGGAATTGTTCAACACGTCCATTAAAATGGCGGATGAGCGAGGAGTCGCATGATCACGTCGTACAAATGCCCACTCGTGGCCATATGTGATAGGAGCAGAATTAGGCCATTCGGCCCATCCAGTCTATTCCGCAATTTAATCATGGCTGATCTTTCTTCCCCTTTCATTCCCATTCTCCTGCCTTCCCCCATATCTCATGACACCCGCACTAATCACTGCCCAAATACTGTAAGGTTTAGGTTAATTATTCTTTGTACTGAGGCGGAGTGAAAAGCTTTCTTTTGCATGAAATCCATTTAAATGAGATAATACTATACATAAACCAATCTCAAATGCAATAGGTAGAGCAAAGGGAAAGATACAGAGTGTAGAATATAGTTCCTCAATATTACAGCGAAGAAACAGGCCCTTTGCCCTGCTGAGTCTGCACTGACCAGCGATCCCCGCCACATTAGCACTACCCTACACACACTAGGGACAATTTCCCATTTATACCAGTCATTTAACCTGCAAACCTGTACGTCTTTAGAGTGTGGGAGGAAACCGAAGATCTCGGAGAAAACCCAGGCTGTTCCAATGTCTGAAATCGAACTGTGAGGCACTTAGCTCAGGGGCAGTCATCAGAAGAAGTAAAAAACGAAGCTACATTGGGAGATAATAGGACAGACGATCAGAGGTTTGGTAAAAAAACATTGGTTGTGAGGAACTCTTTCCAGGAGTAAAGAGAGTTGTGGAGATCAAGGGAGGGAAAGCAGCTGGTGGGACGGTTGAGTATGTTTAGCCTGGACAGCTCACAAAACACAGTTTTTCACCGTATCCTGGAACAGTAGACAATAATAAGCCAGTACGTTGCGTCAAAGTAGCCCCAGGGATTGAACTAGGCAAAAATATTCAATCTTAACTGTAGGCAATAGTGCAGAGAGGATTTACAAGGATGTTATCAGGACTCGAGTGCCCGAGCTATAGGGAGACTGCTATAGGGAGTTGGACAGGCTGGGATTTTATTCCTCAGTGTAGGAAGCTAAGGGGTGATGTTATGGAGGTGTATACAATCATGAGATGAATAGACAGGGTGAATGCACGGATTATTTTACCTAGGGTCGAGGAATCAGGAACCAGAGGACAACGTGAGAGGGGGAAAATTTAATGTCAACGTGAGGAGCATCTTTTTGATTCAGAGGACTGTGAGAGTATGGAACGAGCTGCCAGAGGAGGTAGTTGAAGCAGGTACAATAGCCACATTTAAAAGACACTTAGCTGGGTACATGGATAGGAAAGGTGTAGAGGAATATGGGTCAAATGCAGGCGAATGGGTCTAGGTTAGGTGGGGCATATTGGTTGCCATGGACAGGTTGGGCTGAAGGGCCTGTCTCTGTCGAAGATAGATACAAAATGCTGGAGTAACTCAGCGGGACAGGCAGCATCTCTGGAGAGAAGGAATGGGTGACGTTTCGGGTGGAGACCCTTCCTCAGACTGTTTCTGTGCTGTATAACTGACTGCTTGGGAAGATGGCGTGCAGAAAGCTAAGCAAGTGGCCAGTGCTACAAATTTACAACTAAAGCACCAAATGAAAGGAAACTTGTTTATTGGAATGATTGTGAGAGGATTAGCTGTCGTCTCTGTCCCCCTGTAAATAGAGCAGGGTGGGGGGTGGGCTATTTCCGTGCTTCACCACTCTGTGCCCCTATTAAGCCGCCAGCCTCCGATGGATCCATGGTTCGTTAACACTCTGAGAGAGAGTTTGTTGCTCAGCTCTCCACCTCATCAATTAGACACGGAACTAACACGTGGCTCCTCGACACTGCCAGCAGTTACACTTAATAACCTTTAAAGTGCATGTTCTTTAAAGAATAAGAATTAGTCAAGTTGGCAAGGGGACAGGCAGACTGCTGTGCAAAGTGATGAACCTGGTCAGACTCTCTGGCACCAGCTGAATGATCTCTGCGCCGATGTTCACGCTGCTAGCAGTGAGCGGTGTTCTTCCTGGGAGTGGCTGCGAGGGAGGTGAGAGAGGGTGGGGTGGGTGGGGGGGTGGGTATCAGAGACCCTGGGGATGGGTGAGGGGGGTGGTGTGGGTCAGGGATCCTGGGAGCGGCAGAGAGGGAGGTCAGAGAGACACCAGGAAAACCAAACGGAGACCCAAAGGGAAGCATACCCTTCTGCCCACCAAGTGTACCCTTCTGGCACGGTGGCTCAGCGGTAGAGTTACTGTCTTACACCGCCAGAGACCCGGGTTCGATCCTGACCACGGGTGTTGTCTGTACGGAGTTTGCACGTTCTCCCCGCGACGGTACGGATTTTTCCCGGGAGCTCCGCTTTCCTCCCACACTCCAAAGACGTACAGCGTTGTAGGTTAGTTGGCTTTGATAAAGATTGTAAATTGTCCCGTGTGTGATGGATAGTGTTAGTGTACGGGGATTACTAGTCAGCGAAGACTCAGTGGGCCCAAGGGCCTGTCTCCCCCCCCTCTAAACTAAGCTGGTGTGCAGAAGGCTGAGGTACGATCTTATAGAGGTATGTAACATCTTGAGGGGAGTAGATGGGGTGAATGCACAGTCTTTTACCCAGAGTAGGGGAATCAAGAGCCAGAGAACAAAGGTTTAAGGTGCGAGGGGAAAGATTTATTAGGAAGCTGAGCAGCAACTTTTTCACACAGTGGGGTGGTAGATCCTGTATATGGAACGAATTGGCAGAGGAGGTAGTTGAGGCTGGAACTATAACAACATATAACAGGCATTTGGATGGGTACTTGGATAGCAATGGTTGTGGGCCAAATGTGGGCAGGTAGGACTAGCATAGATGGGGCATCTTGGTTGGCATGGACAAGATGGGCCAAAGTTCCTATTTCTGTGTTGTATGATTACAATTCTAAAACTATGCCAACAAGAACCAACTTAGACCAATTCTGCACCAATCCCATTTTTTTATTTTATTCTCACTGTAACACACCCCCCCCCCCCCCCCCCCCCCAAAAAAAAAAAATGTTACCCACTCATCTAAACATTAGGGTCAATTTACCATTTAACCCACCAATCCACATGTCTTTGGGCTTTCGGAGGAAACCAGAGCACCCGGAGGAAACCAACGCACCGGGATCACCTGCAAACTCCGCACAGACAGCATTGGAGGTCAGGATTGAACCCATGTCACTGTAGCTGTGAGGTCCCAGCTCGACGATGCCTTGAGTTGAGACCTCATCCCCGCAACTAATAGCTCTTCCAGCAGCTGCCAAGATCGTTAATTTAATTTGGTTTAGAGATACAGCGCGGAAACAACACCGAGTCCGTGCTGGACTTCCCTCCCCTAAGCTCTGCATTCGTTTAGTTTAGAGATGCAGTATGGAAACAGACCATTCGGGCCACTGAGTCCATGCTGTCCACCGTATGCACAAAGTTCTGTTTAACTGCGAGATCACCTGTTCACACTATTTCTATGTTATACCACTTTCTCATCCACTCCCTTCGCACTAAGAGCAATTTAAAGAGGCCAATTAGCTACAAACCGGCAAGGGTTTGGGATGTGGGAGGAAACCGGACCATTCGGAGGAAACCCACGAGGTCACAGGGAAAACGTGCAAACTCCACACGGACAGCAACCGAGGTCAGGATCAAACTGGGATCTCTGGCACTGTGAGGCAGCAACTCTTATCAGCTGCACCATAGTGTCACTGCTTTAACATGCTCCTTAAAACTTACCTTACCTCATCGACAAGCTTATTTTGGTCTCCCACCTTGAATCACACTGGCAAAAGTCCCTGGAGACATCTCACCCTGTGGAAGGCACGACACGAAGGTAAGCTGTCATTGTGGAAGGCACACAATGCCTCTTTGCTCCTCGCCTCAATTGACTGCTTGGCTCGTCGCCAGCCTCCTGATGTGTGCAAGAAGCTCTGATTACACAAGGCGCTTGGCCTTTTATGAAACGGTGTGTTTGAGCTTTCAATCTTTGTCACAGAGCAGCCTATTTTGTTCTTTGCACTGCCTGGCCCTGTTTGTTTGATGTGATGCCTCGTATCAACTGGAAAGGAGGAAGGGCACCTTGATCTATGAAGCAGAGATCACACCTCCCTCTCTCGCGCACAGTAGAGTCATGATGTATGAGAATAGGCCCTTCAACCCATTGAATCCACACTAACTACAGAGCAACATTTACACATACATCCATACTGCATAGAGACAGGCCCTTTGGCCCCACTTTCCCATGCTGACCAAGTTGGGTGGTGGTAAGTTGTCTTCTAGACCATATGGTGAAGGTATTCTCACAGTGCTGTTGAAGAGGACTTTCCATTGAAGGTTAGTGGAGGATAAGAATTCCATATCTCGAAAGAGTCATTCTAGGTTTTACAGAGTACCCTGTTTACACCTTTGTTCTGCTACTGCAAGAAAGAATTTCATTGTTCGTTAGTGGGACATTTGACAATAAAACACTCTTTTTTAAAAATCTTTTTTTACAACTATTTTTATTAGAAGCAAGTACATAATAAGAACATTTCATTTATATCAGTCGTACATTGCTAATATTATCAATTATGTAATGACAATAAAACACTCTTGATTCTTGGCCACAAACACACGTGAGCCCCAACACTTGTGGAGGCCGAGTCATTGAATACACTGCAAGCCAAAGAGGATTAACCACAGGGGAGACACAGGTTATAGGAACCCGGCAGGATAATGGATCTCAGGCCAAGATTGCATTACACGCAAATATAATTAAATGGCGGAGCAGGCTAGTGGTCACAATGCCTGTCCTTCCCTTCCTTCCTCTCAGTTCCTCCCTCAATCCAATATTTCCCTTTATTACTCCCTCTTCCTTAATTACATCTTCGCCTCTGTTGTCCTTCAGCTTGTTCCATGATCTGCATACCCATTGACTAAAGGGGTGGGGATTCAGCCATTTTGTCAACCGTGTATATGGAAGACATTCTCTCAGGGGGCTGTGGAGGCAGAGAACTCTCAGGGATAACATTTAGAAGGTAGTTCCGATCTTCCAACCTACCTCATCGAGGACCTTGCAATTTTCTTTGTCTGCACTTTCTCCGTAACCGCAATGCCCTAACACCATAGCACTGCATTCTGCACTCTGGAATTTGCTTTGTGCACTACCTGTGTTTGGCATGATTGTACTCAACTACAGAGTTTCCCCGACTTACGTTCTGGTTATGTCCCGCAGACCCTTGTGTAAATCGGACGTTAAGCCGGAAATGGAAATCCTACTGCTCAGCGTAAATTGGCTATTCGATGCGGAGGCTACGGGAGAACTCTGGCACGTAGACCATGTGGGGGGGAGGGAGCTCTGACACAGGGACCACGTGGGAGCTTCTATGCGGTGATCATGTGGGCGCTCCACCACAGAGACCATGTGGGCGCTCCACCACAGAGGCCATGGGGGGAGCTCCGACGCGGAGACCATGTGGGTGTCAGGAGTCTTAAAGAATTGTTCACATAGGTGCGTGCTCACACAAGTCACCTATTACCTAAAGGGCCTGTCCCACTTGGGTGTCATTGGCCCGTCATTTACGCGACATCATTTAAGCATCACGACGCGCGCATGGCGTGCATTACGCTCGCTTGGTGCGTGGTGACATAGGCAGTGTCACGCGCGGAGACCCAGGATTTTGGGATTCACAAAATCTTTGCGCGCCACCTGTATGACGCCCAAATGGGACAGGCCCTTAAGTCAGGGAGCGCTTGTATGTTATAATTTGACTGGACATCATGCACGCAATGCTTGTCACTATAACTCAGTACACATGACAATAATAAACCAATATCAACGAGATGAGCACTTGAAGCCTCTAGCATAGAAGACTAGGTTTTCTCTGTTGATAAATGGGATTGGTATATAGCCGGCATGGACGTGATGGGCCAAAGGGCCTGTTTCTGTCAAGGGACATTCTGAGCTGAACCGTGTTGAGAAAATACACCACAGGAATCTGCAGGGAAAAACATCGGCTAAATGTAACGATGCTACATTTAATGTCTTGCGCCTTGAAGGCAATCAAGCCCGCTGGCAGTGAAAGGTTTGAGAGAGGAGAGAATATTGAAACGCGGGAAACATTCACAAGGTCTTTTCGAGAGGCTTATTGGTTGCACTGCAGTCTGGGCAATGTGAAAGATGAAAGCCCACATCCCTTTTCATCAGTCGCCCTGTCTAAGTGGGCCATCCACTGTGTATTTGTTCAAGCATCAATCACAATGAGGAATTCTTGCCTTGCTCCAGAGGTTCGCACTGTGTCGGACCAGCATTGTAATCCTATTTTTATCAGTTCCTTCCTCAAAGGCAGACGCTGAGAAAAAAAAGCAAGTGGCAAACAGGCAAGAATTATTTTGACCCCCTGACTTCTTTCCCTCCCACTTCCCCTTCCCTCTCTCCCCCTTCCCTCTCTTCCCCCTCTCGCACTCTCCTCTCTCCCACCTCCCGCTCTCTCCCCACCTCCTTCTCTCCCCCCCTCCTCTCGCCCCTCTCCCCCTCTCTCCCCTCCTCCCTTTCTCCCCATCTCTCTCTTCCCCCTCCTCTCGCCCCCTTTCCCCTCCTCCCTCTCTCCCCATCTCTCTCCCCTCCTCCCCGCCCTCTCTCCTCCACCTTTCTCCCCCTCCCACCTCTCCCCTCTAATCGTCCCCTCTCCCCTCCTCCTCCTTCTTCCCCCCTCTCTCCCCCCCCTCCCACCCTCGTCTCTCCCACCCTCTCCCCTCCCTTCCTCTCTCCATCCCCCCTCCCCCTCTCGCTCCATCCCCCTCCCCCTCTCACTCCCCCCTCCTCCCCCCCTCCTCCTTACCACCCTCTCCCCTACCACCCCCAATGATCTCACTGCCTACACCCATGTCGCTTGTTAAAGGAGGCGAGCCTTGAATGGGAAAATAAAGAAAATAAACTGCAGATGCTCGTTCAAACCGAAGATAGACACAAAATGCTGGAATAACTCAGCAGGACAGGCAGCATCAATCTCTGGAGAGAAGGAATGGGTGACGTTTCGGGTCGAGACAAAATGGGAGCTGCCGCAGAGAGGGACAGCTGAGATTCCAGTTATGTGTGGGAAGGCAGGGAGAGAGTGTCTGACGGCACACTAAGATGGGGGGGGTTTGCTCTAGGTCGCTGGCTGGCCATTGTTTGGTGAGCACATCCCTCCATTCCCTGCATCAGTAAGAAATGTCGCTGTCGGAGTCGAGATTTAAAAGAGTGGAGGGATTGTAATGCGTGAATGCAGATCCAGTTATGTGACCAGCAGACAAAGAGTCGCCTGAGTTGGTCGCTATCTTTGACTTGGGCATAGAGTGATACAGCACGGAAACGGGCCCTTTGTCCCAACTTGCCCATGCCAACCAAGTGGCCGAACCAAGCTAGTCCTATGTAACTGTAGACAAAAATGCTGTAGAAACTCAGCAGGTGAGGCAGCATCTATGGAGCAAAGGAAATAGGCAACGTTTCGGCCCGAAACGTTGCCTATTCCCTTCGCTCCATAGAAGCTGCCTCACCCGCTGAGTTTCTCCAGCATTTATGTCTACCTTCGATTTTCCAGCATCTGCAGTTCCTTCTTAAATGTATTTAACTGTGCCTGGGCCATATACCTCCATCTTTTCCTGTCCATGTACTTGCCCAAGTGTTTTTTTAATTTAATTTTTTGAATTTCCCATTAAAATATCAAACTCGTGCTTCGGGCCAAAAGGTCCAGCATTCAGGCTATTGGTCGCAACAATATAGCCGCAACACTGCCATATCGTTAGCGAGCTGTGTAAACAATGGTCACCACATCTCCACCATTGAAGCCACACAACGTTTCAAGACTAGACACACAGTGCCGGGTTCAGGCAGCATCTGTGGAAAACATGGATAGGTGACGCTTTGGGTCGGGACCGTTCTTCAGAATCTGGCTGAGCTGCTGAGTTACTCCAGCACTTTGTGCCCTTTTTTTTTTAGTAAACTAGCATCTGCAGTTCCTTGTTTCAACATTGCATGAGTACTCAATGAGCAGTAAAGCTCATAAACTAAGCCGTAGTTCCGATCTCCCAACCAACCTCATTGAGGTCATCAAATCATAGTCATACAGTGTGGAAACAGGCCCTTCAACCCAACTTTCCCTCACAGGCCAACATGTCCCAGGTACGCTAGCCAGCATTTGGTCCATATCCCTCCAAACCTGTCTTCTCCGTGTACCTGTCAAACTGCTTCTTAAATGTTGGGATAGTGCCTGCCTCAACTACCTCCTCTGGCACCCTGCTCCGTACAGTACATCAACAGACTTTGCGGTCTTTGCAGTTTTTTAATCTCTATTTCCTCTGCAACTATAACGCTCTAACACTATTTTCTTCACTCTGTTGTTTTTCTCTTTGCACAACCTATTGAACTCGTGTGTGACTTGATTGTACTCGTCTAGTGTGGTTTGACTGGATAGCGTGCAGAGAAAGTTTTTCATGGTTCATAAGTTCATAGGTTATAGGAGCAGAAATGGGCCATTCGCCCCATCACGTCTACTCCGCCGTTCAATCATGATTGATCTACCCTGTCCTCTCAACCCCATTCTCCTGCCTTCTACCCATATCCCCTGACACCCGCACTAATCAAGAATCTATCAATCCCCGCCTTAGAAATATCCATCGACTTGGGCTCCGCAGGCTTGTGAATTCCACTGCCCTCTGATTAAAGTAATTCCTCCTCATCAGGTCCTTTCATTCTGAGTCGATGATATCTCGGTGCACATGACAATAACAAACTAACAGCAGTATCATCACACAAAGCCTTTCCGTCAACAGGGCAAGACAAGGGCAGCGTGAACTCTCTGCTCTGTCCCCAGCGTGGGACTTGAACCCGTAAACATCTGAGTCAGACCGATTAAATTAAGGAGGGAATTATCCAGCCTTAGTTTTGTCATGAAGCATGAACGTTGCTAGACTGTGCTTCGGATTAAATAAGTGTTTCCACCTGGACTAGAGATTCAACAGATTTGGGTGCAGAGGGAATGTGGGGGTTGTTGGGTCGGGAGAAGTTTTTCTGCTGGAGAAATTTAACTTGGGGTCTTTTCGCGATTGAAGGGAAAATAATGCCCCAGCATAATTGGACCATGGAGGTGTGGCAGACCTTGTTAGACGGCACGGTGGCGCAACGGTAGAGTTGCTGCCTATTATGCCCCTGTCCCACTTAGGAAACCTGAACGGAAACCTCTGGAGACTTTGCGCCCTACCCAAGGTTTCCATGAGGTTCTCGGAGGTTTTTGTCAGTCTCCCTACCTGCTTTCACTACCTGCAACCTCCGGCAACCACCTGCAACCTCCGGGAACCGCACGGAAACCTTGGGTGGGGCGCAAAGTCTCCAGAGGTTTCCGTTCAGGTCTCCTAAGTGGGACAGGGGCATTACAGCGCCAGAGAGCCAGGTTCGATCCTGACTACGGGTGCTGTCTGTATGGAGTTTGTACATTCTCCCCATGCCTGGGTGGGCTTTTCCCCAGGTGCTGCGGTGTCCTCCACATTCCGAAGGTGTACAGGTTTGTCGGCTCATTCGGCTTCGATAAAAATCGTCAATTGTCCCCAGTGTGTAAGTATATTGCTAGTGCACGGAGATCGCTGGTCAGTGCCGACTCAGTGGGCCGAAGGGACTGTTTCTCCATCTCTAAACTAAACTTAAAATAGGAGTTCGAGTTAGTGTCAGATAGCACATAAACAGATGGGGTGCCGACCCGAAACGTCACCTATCCATGTTGCCATTGACTTGAGGAACTCAGGTCTCTGACGCTGTGAGGCAGCAACTCTACCACTGTGCCGTTGAGGACTCTATTGAAACATCTCTTCGTGTCTATAAGTGTTCCTGGCTGGTAGTGTGAGATCAGCCTTAACCTGCAGCAGACCCATTATGTTTGCGCTCAAAGGGCACAGATCGTTCTGACAGGTAATAGCATTGAAAGATCAGCCTCTTCACCAGCACGTGGCCATAACATTGATTTCCTGTCGCTGAGAGAGAGCGACTAGCTTTGTATATCATCGAGGTTAAGACTATGAAAACAACGTGACTGCTTGATTAGTTTAGTTTAATTTAGAAATACAGCGCGGAAACAGGCCCTTCGGCCCACTGAGTCCGTGCTGGCCAGTAATTCCCCGCACACTGACACTATCCCACGCACTCTCTATTCAGGGACAATTTACAAATTTACCAAAGCCAATTAACCTACAAAGCTCCACATCTTTGGAGTGTGGGGGGAAACCGGGGCACCCGGAGAAAACCCATGTGGTCACAGGGAGAACGTACAAACTCTGTACAGACAGCACCCGAAGTCAGGATCGAACCCGGGTCTCTGGCGCTGTAAGGCAGCAACTCTACCGCTACGCACTGTGCCACCGATACGCCGGTGATATGAAGAGATCTGAAATCCTGGAGCCCTCCACCACAGAATCGGAAAGGTTCAGAGATTAAATAGGAATTTGTTTTAATTTTGAACAAATTGCACCAGCGCCAGAGAACCAGGGTTGTATCCTGACCTGCGATGCTGTCTGTGTGGAGTTTGCATGTTCTCTCTATGTCCGTGTAGGTTTGCTCCAAGTGCTGCGGTCTCCTCTCGTATCCCAAACAGGTTTGTGTTATTGGCCTCTGTGTGAATTGCCTCTAGTGTGTAGGGAGCAGATGAGAAAGTGGGGTGACATAGAACTGGTGTGAGCGGGTGATCGGTGGTCAGGATGGGCCAAAGGGCCTGTTTCCATGCTGTATCTCTAAACTAAACTGAACTAAACTCAGGAGAATGGACCGGTGGTTGACATCAATACAACATAAATGGGAAATGCTGGAAATCGTTAACAGGTCAGGCAGCATCTGTGGAAAGTGGAAAGTTGATGATCTTTCATCGAGAGTGTGGAAGAACTAGAAATATAACCTGGTGCAACTCTTACCGCTGTGCCACCGTGCCGTCCAGTAACAATTCACTCGGGATCTTTATTCCATGTAGTGGAGGTTGGATGCCTTATAGGTCCCTTTCTGTGTGGAGCAACTGGCAGCATCAAATGCATCTTCCAGCCACTAATTGTCTTGTAACCAAGCAGACTTAGACATAGACATAGACATAGAAAATAGGTGCAGGAGGCCATTCGGCCCTTCGAGCCTGCACCGCCATTCAATATGATCATGGCTGATCATCCAACTCAGTATCCTGTACCTGCCTTCTCTCCATATCCCCTGATCCCTTTAGCCACCAGTGCCACATCTAACTCCCTCTTAAATTTAGCCAATGAACTGGCCTCAACTACGTTCTGTGGCAGAGAATTCCACAGATTCACCACTCTCTGTGTGAAAAAAAAGTTCTCATCTCGGTCCTAAAAGACTTCCCCCTTATCCTTAAACTGTCACCCCTTGTTCTGGACTTCCCCAACATCAGGAACAATCTTCCTACATCTAGCCTGTCCAACCCCTTAAGAATTTTGTAAGTTTCTATAAGATCCCCCCTCAATCTTCTAAATTCTAGAGAGTACAAGCCGAGTTTATCCAGCCTTTCCTCATATGAAAGTCCTGCCATCCCAGGAATCACTGGTGAACCTTCTCTGTACTAACTCTATGTCTGCAAACAATCTTGCTGGAGGATCCACATCTTGCAATTGTTTGCAGGTAACTTAAATGCCGGAGAACTGTGAAGATTTAAAGCCGCAGGAGCCTGCGGAGAAAAAAGATGCCTTACTGACCCTGAGCTGTGGTGCGTACTAACCTTCAGACAGACAGTGATACACATCCCTGACCTACCTGTCAGTGGAGGCGTGAACTTGTACATTTATATAACCAACTTATTGCCTGTGTTGCCTCCAGAATAAAGCGCTGAGTGACACGATTAATTGCATGTGAAAGCACAGCAGAGATCTCCACACAGTCCGCCTGCTCCAGCCTGCTGCTGAGGGAAGGGCTGCAGTGTCAGAGGTGGACAAGACCTTAAACCTGAGGAAGGGTCTCGGCCCAAAACGTCACCCATTCCTTCTCTCTAGAGATGCTGCCTGTCCCGCTGAGTTACTCCAGCATTTTGGTGTAAACCGGCACCTGCAGTTCCTTCCTACACCTTAAACCAGGTCCTCTTTAATGGGTGAGAAAGGTCGGGTGATTCTATTGGGAAAAACAACAGGGCAATCACTCCGTATACTAGTACTGTCCTACACACACTGGGGATGATATACAAATTTACCAAAGCAAATTCACCTACAATCCTGCACGTCTTTGGAGTGTGGGAGGAAACCTGAGCACCCGGAGAAAACCCACAGGGAGAACGTACAAACTCCGTGCAGGCAGCACCTGCAGTCCGGATCGAACCCGGGTCTTTGATGCTGTAAGTTGGCAACTCTACCGCTGCACCACCGTGGGGAGAAGGTTCTTATTATCTACCCTATCCATCGCCTTTATTTACTTGACCAGAGTGTCTGTTTCCCCATGACTGAATGCTCCATGCCTGCCTTGCCAAACCCTTCGTAATGTTTAGTGTAGTTTTTCAGTTTAGTTTGTTGTCACGTGTAACGAGGTACAGTGAAAAGCTTTTGTTGCATGCTGACCAGTCAGCAGAACGACAATACATGGTTACAATCGAGCCGTTTACAGTGTACAGATACATGATATGGGAATAACGTGAGTAGCGTCCAGTGCACGATTAAGCCAGTAAAACCCAATCACAGATAGTCCGAGGGTCACCAATGAGGCAGAAAGTTGTTCAGGACCGCTCTCTAGTTGTGGTAGGATGATTCAGTCGCCTGATAACAGCTGGGACGAAACTGTCCCTGAATCTGGAGGTGTGCGTTCATCACACTTCTATACCTCTTGCCTGATGGGAGAGGGAGTGGCCAGGGTGTGACTCGTCCTTGATTATGCTGGCGGCCTTGCCGAGGCAGCGTGAGGTGTAAATGGTGACAATGGAAGGGAGCTTGGTTTGTGTGATGGTCCACAATTCTCCGCGATTTCTTGCGATCTTGGATGGAACTGTTCCCAAATGAGGAAATGTGAATGCAAATTGGAGGATCAGCTTCTCATATTTTGCTTGGGCAGCTTTCAACCCAGCGGTATGAATCTGAAGTCTGAAGAAGGGTTTCGGCCCGAAACGCTGCCTATTTCCTTCGCTCCATAGATGCTGCTGCACCCGCTGAGTTTCTCCAGCAATTGTGTGTACCAGCGGTATGAATGTTGATTTCTTTTAACTCCAAGTAACCCTTGCTTGCCTTCTCTCTCAGTCCCTTCCCCATGGGTGATGGTCTGGGCTGCGTCCACAATCTACTGCAATTTCCTGTGGGTTTGGATGGAGCCGATCCCAAACCAAGCTGTGATGTTGGTGACCTTCGTGGATTGCCACTCACTGACAACATGAACTGCTGCCGCTTCAGTCGCTCCTAATAACTAAACCCCCGTGCTGGCTTCAGCCATCAGTATCTTCTTCCTTTGCACCGTGTTTGCAAGGTTTAAAGAAAGCTCTTTTGAGAGCAAATTAATAGCCATTTTCACATTTGAAGTTTAAAGAATGATATCTTAAGAACAAATTAATTGCCATTTTCACACTTGGTTACTGTTCCGCTCTCTCGTTGTTTTTTGTAATTAAGTTTGGAAATGCAGCCCTGGAATTTGTGAATGTAAGTAAGGATTACGGTTCAGATCCAGAACAAAAAAAAACTAAGTGGCTTTCATTTCTTTCCATTTTTTTTCCATTTTCATTTTCACTTTGAAGGGCCCTGCCCCCGGTGAAGTATTTAGTTTAGTTTAGAGATACAGCGCAGAAACAGGCCCTTCGGCACAACCGAGACCGCGCCGACCAGCTAGGGACACTAGGAACAATTTACAACAGTTAAGGGCCTGTCCCACGTTCACGACCTAATTCACGACCTTTTTTACTCGTGGACATTTTTCATCACGCTAGAAAAACGCCCCGACCTACTTGATGCCACGAGTACCTACGACTAGCATCACGGCCTGCCACGACCTACCTACGACCTCCTACAACCTCATGACAACATACTACCAAGCAAAGCCCAGCCGGCGGGCCAGCTGAGGAGTTTTGGCCCGGGCGCCAGACTTTGCATGCGACGTTACGCGCAAAGTCCGTCACCCCATCCAACTCATGAACCGATGATTGGTCATGTGAAGGAGGGGTGGTGGTGTCGGTGGTAAGCGAAGGTCTAAAGGTCGGACAGCTGGCCGGGCTGCTGATTGACGGGGCCACGGGCGAGGCGCTGCTGCTGCGCTCCATGGGCTGCACCAGGTCGGGACGGGTGAGGCGGGGCCGGACACTGCTCTCCAACCCGACTGTCCCCTCAACCCGAGTAGTAGCAGTCAAATACGGGACAAGGGCGGTCCTGTATGGGTCAAACCAATTTAGCCCAATATACGGGATGTCCCGGCTAATACAGGACGGTTGGCAACCTTAATGCTTACCGAACAATTATGTTTCACCTTTACAGTACCCCAATGGAGAATAGTGTGCATTTCTAGTTAGTACAGTAGAGGAAGAATGTGTTTGTGTTGGGGAGACTACAGAGGAGATTCATCAGGATATTGCCTGGATTATGAGGAGAGGCTGGAAAGGCTAGTTTTGTTTTCCATGTGGCAATCGAGGCTGAGAGGTAACCTGACAGAGGTACAAACTATCTGACAAGATAGCGAGAGACGTAAATGGGATAAATAGTCAGAATCTTTACTTTAGGCTTTAGAGATACAGCGTGGAAACAGGCCCTTCGACCCACCGAGTCCGCGCCGACCAGCGATCACCCCATACACTAACTAGCACTGTCCTACACACTAGGGACAATTTACAATTTTACAGACGCCAATTAACCTACAAACCTGTAGGTTTTTGAAGTGTGGGAGGAAACCTATGCAGGTCAGAGGGAGAATGTACAAACTCCGTACAGGCAGCACCCGTGGTCGGGATCGAACCCTGAGCTCCGGCGCTGAAAGGCAGCACCTCTATCGCTGCGCCACCGTGCCGCCCGCCTGACTTACTCGAGCACTTTGTGCCCTTCTAACCAGCATCTGCAGTTCATTATTTCTACACAATAGTTCAAAGTTTCTAAAGAGGGTTTGGCAGCCCATTTCTGACTCGAGTCGACAGGGTTTCTACCTGCAATTCACTTTTAATGAACACTAAAGTGTGCGGGCAACGGTGAACAGGGGAGAGCTATCAGTGGAGCCCGTGACAGATTACTGCTGTGTGGCCTCTTTGTACATACACAGAGGAAACAGCAGATTGACAGATAAGATTGCACGCGCTCGGTAAATAACCCTCAGCCACTCAACGTTCTGCTCTCAGCCTCTCGTCGTTACCTGGAGTATTGAACCTCTGGCTGGAGAAATGATTGGCTACCTATCCATAACTCACCTTGCCTCCCGGGCACCAATTTAATGATATTTGGCGCCATCGAGCCCTCTCCTGCCTGTCTCCATCACGTCTGTCTACGCAGTCTTTTTACAGTCTCGGTGAGGAGAGGGAGCTGTGCAGGAACGTGGTGGGAAAGGGCAGAAACTAGTTTGATTCTGCCTTGACATTTATTTCATTGATTAAGGATTGGAGGGGAAGTGGGGGAGGGGTGGCAGGCAGAAATCAATGCCGTATAACCCAGACAATACAACATTCAGTAACATCTAACCCAACCTACACTATGTAATTCAACCTATAACACATTGAAGATAGACACAAAAAGCTGGAGTGACTCAGGGGGTCAGGCAGCATCTCTGGAGAATAGGAATAGGTGATATTTTGGGTCTATAACATATTGACACGGTAATGTGGTGGTGACATTGCCAGGCTAATGAGCCAAAGATTAGTTAGTTTTGTTTATTGTCACATGTACCGAGGTACAGTGAAAAGCTTGTTGTTGCATGCTAACCAGCTGAAACACAATACATGATTACAATCATGCCGTCCACGGTGTACAGATACAGGATAAAGGGAATAACGTTTAGTGCAAGATAAAGCCCAAGCTGGACTATGGTGCCATCCTCACCTTGGTGCCATTTATGTTATGTTGTGTCGTGGACTTCTGTATTTGTGCTTTTTTTACATTTTAATTCAATTTCAATGTTATTTTTAATATGGTTTATTATTTATTTTTATTATTTCTTTGTGATTTTTTTATGATACTGCCTGTAAGGGAAATTCATTTCCTTGTCCCAAATTGGGACAATGACAATAAATTTGAATACAATACAATACAATACAATAAAGTCTGATTAAAGATAGTCTGAGGGTCTCCAATAAGATAGATTGTAGCTCAGGAATGCTGTCTAGTTGGTGATAGGATGGTTCAGTTGCCTGATAATAGCTGGGCAGAAGCAGCCCCTGAATCTGGAGGGAATCTGTGCGTTTTCACATTTCTGTACCTCTTGTGTGATGGGAGAGGGGAGAAGAGAGAGTGACCAGGGTGCGACTCATCTTTGATCTCATACAAGCTGGGCATCTTAAAGTAAATTAAATAAATTAAATTGGATTGTTGCAGATTCAGATTAGTACATTGTCATATACCCCGGGGTAGGGTACAATGAATTCCCATGCTTGCATGAAGTTCACAGGGTGAACAGTATGATGTTGATAACGATCCAATGATCGATACAACAATGAATTCAAAACCACAGAATAATGCAAGATTTGGAATGTAAGTTCCAGGAGTGCAAATACTAAAGGTACACAAAAATGCCGGAGAAACTCAGCGGGTGCAGCAGCATCTATGGAGCGAAGGAAATAGGCATCGTTTTGGGCCGAAACCCTTCCTCAGATACTAAAGTCTTGTTGAGTTTCATTGTCTGTAACTCACTTTCACCAATGGCCTATTTCCTTCATCGCCATTACTTTTTTGCACATCTTTAATTCATTCTTTCTATATCTCTCTATATCTTTAATTTCTCTTTCCCCTGACTCTCAGTCTGGAGAAGGGTCTCGTCCCGAAACGCCACCCCATTCCTTTTCTCCAGAGATGCTGTATGATCTGTTGAGTTACTCCGGCTATTTATGTCTATCTAAAGGAATAACTGAATTAACTAGAGTACAGAGAGGCAGGAAAGGACGTGAGTGAGGGGGGGGGGCAGGATGAAGAGCAGGGAATGGTATCAAGACGAGGGAGGTGGATTCAGAATCTTGTTTGGGAAGGAAGGGGGGGGGGGGGGGGACTTTGGGAGAGGAAGTCTTTAGACTTTAGACTTTGGAGCCACAATGCAGAAACAGGTCCTTCGGCCCAGAGAGTCCAGGCCGACCAGCGATCACCCCATATACTAACACCACATTCTGTATTGCCTGGGTTATACTGTCACTGGGTGGCACAGACTCGGTGGGCCGAAGGGCCTGTTTCCGCACTGCAGCTCTAAAACTAAACTAAAATAGACACTGCCTCAAGGACGGTGAAAGGACCAAGGATTTCAGAAGGGAATTGAATCAGCAGTTGAGAGGATTGCATGGGTCAATGCTATGGACTGGGTCCCTCTGCGGAGGGCTGGTATGGACCTGATGGGCTGAATGGCCTCTTCTGCACCATAATGATTCATTAACGTTATCTCCAGTCAAATCGAAGGAGTCTTTTTGCAGGGTGTGTGGTTGTGAGAGAACAGGCGTCACAATTTTTAGTAGAGTTTAGTTTAGTTTAGTTCAAAGATACAACGTGGAGACAGCCCCTTCGACCCACTGAGTCCACACCGAGCAGCGATATCCACGCACTAACACTTCTTATCGAGTCCACATCACAAGATTAGAAATTGTTCAGCCAGAGCTGAACACACTGAACGGCATCTGCATACAATGGCGTCTCTTCTTGTGCTTCTTGTGCATGGTGGTGGAAAGATTGGTGGAAACAGGCCCGTGACATGAACGCTCTTTCCTTGACCCCACACTAACACTGTCCTACACACGTTCTTTACATTTACACAAAGCCAATTAACCTACAAACCTGTACGTCTTGGGAGTGCGGGAGGAAACCGAAGATCTCGGAGAAAACCCACGCAGGTCACGGGGAGAACGTACAAACCCTGTACAAACAGCACCCGTAGTCAGGATCGAACCCGTTCTCCGGCGCTGTAAGGCACTGCCACCGCGCCGCCCTATACCGCGGCAGAAGTGGGAGGGGGATTGCTGCCTTTATTTTGCCGTCGGTTTAGTTGTTGCTGCTTTGTGAGCCTTCCATGTCCTCTGGCAAAGTATGCTGAAGGGTTTCTCGATAATTCATCAGAGAATTGCCTTGACAAGGGCCCTACCCTCTCATTATCGGATCTGACAGTTCATGTGGATCAGCTTTATAAAGGCTAGCAGTTATTTGGGTTTTGTGCAGTAACTTAATCCAAATATTCCTGGACATTCAGGCACCAGCAAGCGAGCTGGATGAATAGTGAGGAGAATGTATTCATCAGACCTTCCTTTCATTTCCTGACAAGAGATGGGGCTTTCATCCGCTTGCCAAACTTATATCGGGCAGAATCAAATGTCAGCAAAGTTATTGTGTGTGTGTGTGTGTGTGTGTGTGTGTGTGTGGGTTGTGGTGGGTGTGTGTGTGTGTGAGTGTGTGTGTGTGTGCGTGTGTGTGTGTGTGTGTGTGTGTGTGTGTGTGTGTGTGTGTGTGTGCATGCTTGTGTGTGTGTATGTGTGTGTGTGTGTGTGTGCGCGAGTGTGTATGTGTGTATGCAAGTGTGTGTATGTGTGTGTGCGTGTGTGTAGGTGCATGTGTGTGTATGCAAGTGTGTATATGCATGTGTGTGTATGCAAGTGTGTGAGTGAGTGTGTGCGTGCGTGTGTGTATGTGCATGTGTGTGAGTGCGAGTGTGTATGTGCATGTGTGTGCGAGTGTGTGTGTGCATGCATATATGTGAGTGCGTGTGTGTGTGTGTGTGTGTGTGTGCGCGAGTGTGTGTGTGCATGTGTGTGCATGTGTGTGCATGCATATATGTGAGTGCGTGTGTGTGTGTGTATTTGATTGTATGTCAGGAACTAAATTGCATGGCAGGTTTGATTGGGGACATTAGGAACTGAAGATGCGTAACATTTACTCAAATCATGAGTAAAAATACAAAGTGCGGGAAGAACTAGGATGAGGTAGTTGAGGCAGGGACTATCACAATGTTTAAGAAGCAATTAGACAGGTTCTTGCAAAGGGCAGGTTTAGAGGGACCAAATGTAGGCATGTGGGGCTAGTGTAGATGGTACATGTTGGTCGGTGTGGGCAAGTTGGGATGAAGGGCCTGTTTCCACACTGTATGACTCTATGATTCAGATTCAGATTCAGATTCAATTTTAATTGTCATTGTCAGTGTACAGTACAGAGACAACGAAATTCATTTAGCATCTCCCTTGAAGAGCGACATAGCAAACGATTTGAATAAAAAAAATAATAAGTGTCCGGGGGGGGGGGGGGTGATTGGCAGTCACTGAGGTACGTTGTTTAGTAGAGTGACAGCCGCCGGGAAGAAGCTGTTCCTCGACCTGCTGGTTCGGCAACGGAGAGACCTGTAGCGCCTCCCGGATGGTAGGAGGGTAAACAGTCCATGGTTGGGGTGAGAGCAGTCCTTGGCGATGCTGAGCGCCCCCGCAGACAGCGCTTGCTTTGGACAGACTCAATGGAGGGGAGCGAGGAACCGGTGATGCGTTGGGCAATTTTCACCACCCTCTGCAATGCCTTCCGGTCGGAGACAGAGCAGTTGCCATACCATACTGTGATGCAGTTGGTAAGGATGCTCTCGATGGTGCAGCGGTAGAAGTTCACCAGGATCTGAGGAGACAGATGGACCTTCTTCAGTCTCCTCAGGAAGAAGAGACGCTGATGAGCCTTCTTGATCAGAGTAGAGGTATTGTGGGTCCAAGAGAGGTCATCGGAGATGTTGACTCCCAGGAACCTGAAGCTAGAAACACGTTCCACCTCCGTCCCGTTAATGTGGATGGGGGTGTGCGTGCCACCTCTGGACTTCCTGAAGTCTACAATGAGCTCCTTGGTCTTCTTGGAGTTAAGGGCCAGGTTGTTGTCAGCGCACCATGCTGCTAAGTGCTGGACCTCCTCCCTGTAGGCCAGCTCATCGTTGTTGCTGATGAGGCCAATCACCGTTGTGTCATCTGCATACTTGATGGTGGTGTTAGTACCATGTACAGGTGTACAGTCATAGGTGAAGAGGGAATAGAGGAGGGGGCTCAGCACACAGCCCTGTGGAACGCCGGTGTGCAGGGTGAGGGTTGAAGAGGTGTGCTTGTCTAACCTCACAGACTGGGGTCTGTTGGTTAGAAAGTCCAGTATCCAGTTGCAGAGGGAGGGGTCGATGCCCAGGTTACCGAGTTTGGTGATCAGTTTTGATGGTATAATGGTGTCGAATGCTGAGCTGTAATCGATGAACAGCATTCTTACGTAAGTGTCTCTGTTGTCGAGGTGGGAGAGGGCGGAGTGAAGTGCCGTTGAGATGGCATCCTCCGTACTCCTGTTCTTGCGGTAGGCAAACTGATAGGGATCCAGTGTGGGGGGTAGGCAGCTTTTGAGGTGTGCCAGGACCAGCCTCTCGAAGCACTTGGTGATGATGGGGGTAAGTGCAACTGGGCGGAAGTCGTTGAGGCTTGCCGCAGTGGAGTGCTTTGGCACTGGCACGATGGAGGTGGTTTTAAGGCAAATGGGGACAACTGCTTGGGCAAGTGACAGGTTGAAGATGTCAGTCCAGACGTCTGTCAGCTGCGCAGCACAGGCCCTGAGCACGCGCCCGGAGATGCCGTCAGGGCCAGCAGCTTTACGTGCATGACTCAACGAGGTGGGCTGAAAGGGGGCTGTACAATCCTGTAATTCAAAGAATGGCTCCATTTTGTTGAATAGATTTCCTCTACTCACCAAGTTTCCACCATTCCAGTGAATCCCCTGTGCATCTTCTCCAAGATCCTCACATCCTAGGAGCTGCACAGTGGCACTGCGGTAGAGTTGCTGCCTCACATCGCCAAACACCCGGGTTCGATCCTGACTACGAGCAGTGTCTGTGCTGTGTTTGTACGTACTTTCTGTGGCCATGTAGGTTTTCTCTGGATGCTCTGGTTTCCTCCCACACTCCAAAGATATGGAGGTTTGTAGGTTAATGGGTTTCTGTAAATTGTCCCTAGTGTATAGGATATGAAAGTAGAGTAACATAGAACTAGTGTGAACAGGTGATCGATGGTCAGCAGGAACCCTGTGGGCCGAAGGGCCTGTTTCCCCGCTGTATCTCCAAACTAAACTAAACTAAAACTAAAATCCTTTCTAAAGCAAACCCCCTCCTATACGGTAGGGGATGAAGAGCATCGTCGGTTAGTTCATAAGTTCATAAGTAATAGGAGCAGAATTAGGTCATTCAGCCCATCAAGTCTGCTCTGCCATTCAATCATGGCTGATCTATCTTTCCCTCTTAACCCCCTTCTCCCCATAACCCCTGACACCCGTACTAATCAACCCATACTAGCAAGCAACAAAAGCTTTTCACTGTACCTTGGAACACGTGACAATAAACCAAACTCAAACTCAAACCGTTAGTCGAAACGTACTTGAAGTCTACTTGTGAAGTTGCCCTTCTTGTGCTGAACTCAGTCACACTCCCCCAGTCGAAACCAGGACCCTGTCATCCCAGCTGTCGTTGCTTAAATCTCTCCGTCTCATCCACGCCAAGGTGTTATTCTGGAAACGCTACTCCCTCTCATTAGAGCAGAGTGTTGGAGTTGCTAATTGAATATTGACTGGAACATTGGCCTTGTGTTACAAGTCTCCCAATTCCTAACGTTGGTGCGGCACGGTGGCGCAGCGGTAGAGTTGCTGCCTTACAGCGCCAGAGACCCCGGTTCGATCCTGACCACGGGTGCTGTCTGTACGGAGTATGTACGTTCTCCCTGTGACCACGTGGGGTTTTTGTCCAAGTCCTCCGGTTTCCTCCCACACACCAAAAACGTGCGGGTGGGTTTGCAGGTTAATTGGCTTCGGTAAAAATTGTAAATTGTCCCTCGCTTGTCGGATAGCGCTAGCGTCGGGGCGACCAATGGTCGGCGCGGACTGCTCCACGCTGTACCTCTAAAATAAGGTAGAGCTTACCGAGGGTGAACTGTGAAACCAAGTTAGCAAAGAGCTGCCTCTTCTCTGTGTAGGAAAGAACTGCAGATGCTGGTTTAAATCGAAGATGGACACAAAATGCTGGAGTAACTTAGCGGGTCAGGCAGCATCTCTGGAGAGAAGGAATGGGTGACGTTTCGGCTCGAGCCGAAACGTCACCCATTCTTTCTCTCCAGAGATGCTGCCTGTCCCGCTGAGTTACTCCAGCATTTTGTGTCTATCTGCCTATTATAAAAGGACTGGACAAACTAGATGCAGGAAAAATGTTCCCCAATGTTGGGCGAATCCAGAACCAGGGGCCACAGTCTTAGAATAAAGGGGAGGCCATTTAAGACTGAAGTGAGAAAAAACTTTTTCACCCAGAGAGTTGTGAATTTGTGGAATTCCCTGCCACAGAGGGCAGTGGAGGCCAAATCACAGGGTGGATTTAAGAGAGAGTTAGATGGAGCTCTATGGGGCTAGTGGAATCAAGGGATATGGGGAGAAGGCAGGCATGGGTTATTGATTTGGGGCGATCAGCCATGATCACAATAAATGGCGGTGCTGGCTCGAAGGGCTGAATGGCCTCCTCCTGCACCTATTTTCTATGTTTCTATGCCTCATCTCTGTGCCGGCCTCTCACGAGCGTGCATCGTCGTTGTAAGAGAGGCAGTGCGCGAGAGGCAGCATTGCGCGGAGGAATGGGGCAGCAATTCATCTGTCTGCTGTTGCCTTTTTCACTGAGCTCATGTCAGGACTGGTGGTGGAAAAGATGGGAGTGCGATGATTTACAAGGCTCCTGGGCCAAAGCAGAAGCAGAGACTCAAAGAAAAATCCCCCTCCTTAATCAATAAACTGATTTTAACAACCCTGCTAACCGTGAAACAATGTTCAAGGCACTCTGTGCGGTTTGTTCTATAATCCTAAATCCCTGCTTCAAGAGGGCACAGCCTAAGAGGGTGGTTAGTAATTGTAACACAAGGCCAATGTTCCAGTCAATATTCAATTAGCAACTCCAACACTCTGCTCTAATGAGAGGGATTAGCTTTTGCAGAACAACATCTTGGTGTGGATGAGAGGGTTAAGTTTAAGCAATGGCCAAAATTAATTGAAAGATACAGCATGGAAACAAGCCCTTCAGCCCGCCGAGTCAATGCTATCCCCTAATCACTCGTTCTACATTATCCCACTCATGCATCCACTTCCTGGACGTTGGAACGATTTACAGGGGCCAATTAACCCACAAACTTATGCATCTGTGGGATGCAGGAGGAAACTGGAGCACCTGGGGGAAACCTGAGAACATGCAAACTCCACACAGACAGCACTCGAGGTCAGGACCGAACTCTGTTGCAACGTAGCAGCAGCTCCCTCAGCACTTAAAATATGTTCACTTAAAAAACCTGTGTCCCATCACTTCATAAAGATATCAGAAAGTAGTTTATTTTCAGTGGATTTCTTTTGGTATTAGTTCTGCCTCCGTGCACATGTTTGTCTTGACAGCCAGGAAGACAATGAGTGCAAGGTAGCTGTTAGCTTCCCCACTGTTATCCCAACTTTGCTAGTATTCAGGCAGTTTTTATTTTAGAGGTACATCGCGGAAACAGGCCCTTTGGCCCACCAAGGCCACGCCAACCAACAATCACGCCGTCCCCTAGTTCTATCCTACGCTATCGGGACAATTTACAGAAGTCACTTACAGGAGCACCAGGAGAAAACCCACGGGGTCACAGGGAGAACGTACAACTCCATATAGACAGCACCCGTAGTCAGGATCAAACTCGGGTCCCCCTGAGCCACCGTGTCGCCCCGGTTGTAACATAGAAACATAGACATAGAAACATAGAAAATAGGTGCAGGAGTAGGCCATTCGGCCCTTCGAGCCTGCACCGCCATTCAATATGATCATGGCTGATCAGCCAACTCAGTATCCTGTACCTTCTCTCCATACCCCCTGATCCCTTTAGCCATCTAACTCCCTTCTTTCCATACCCCCTGATCCCTTTAGCCACAAGGGCCACATATAAATATAGCCAATGAACTGGCCTCAACTACCTTCAGTGGCAGAGAGTTCCAGAGATTCACCACTATCTGTGTGAAAAATGTTTTCCTTATCTCAGTCCTAAAAGATTTCCCCCTTATCCTTAAACTGTGACCCCTTGTTCTGGACTTCCCCAACATCGGGAACAATCTTCCTGCATCTAGCCTGTCCAACCCCTTAAGAATTTTGTAAGTTTCTATAAGATCCCCCCCCTCAATCTTCTAAATTCTAGCGAGTACAAACCGATTCTATCCAGTCTTTCTTCATATGAAAGTCCTGACATCCCAGGTTATAACCACCTCAGAGGAGAGTTAAGGATCACTAACGACATGTAACAATAAACTAAACTAAAGAAATAGGTGAGGTTTCTTTGTACGTCACCTATCCATGTTCACCAGAAATGCTCCAGCACCTTGTGTCCTTTGGTGTAAACCAGCATCGACAGTTCCTTGTTTCAACGATGGTTTACGGAGCGTGCAAAGAAGGCAACAAGTAAAGAGCCCAGAGATCCCTAAGGATGATAACTCTGGAGGAGTAAGCGGAGATGGGGACGAGCAAGAACTTGAGGTGGTTTGAGAACAGCACAGGTTTGAGGGCGGCACGGTGGCGCAGCGCCAGAGACCCGGGTTCGATCCTGACTACTGGTGCTCGTCTGCACGGAGTTTGTACGTTCTCCCCATGACATGCGTGGGTTTTCTCTGAGATCTTCGGTTTCCTCCCACACTCCAAAGACGTACAAGTTAGTAGGTTAATTGGCTTGGTATAAATGTAAAATTGTCCCTAGTGTGTGTGGGGTAATGTTAATGAGTGGGAATCGCTGGTCGGTGTGGACTCGGTGGGCCAAAGGGCCCGTTTCCATGCTGTATCTCTAAACTAAACAAGGATGAGTATTTTCAAAGCAAGGCAGGTGTCTCGAGAGTTGGTCAGATCCAATGCCCAGCGCATTTTCATTCAACGCAATGAATTGCTGCGTTTTTCATACAAGTCGTGCAGCTGCAGACCTGGCTGCACGTCCAAGGCTCATGGCAGTGGAGAAGCCAACTCTGCCAGCCGCGTCCCATTCAGGACCAACGCTGGAGAGATTCAGAGAGCCCTGCAATCCCTGGCTCCCGCCCAACGCTGGGAAAACACTGCTCTATTTACAGGAGGACAGACGACAGCTAATCCTCTCACAACCACTCCAATGGGCAAGCTTCCTTCCATTGTCAATTAGTAGCTCCGAGCGGATGCCTAGCTTTCTCCTTGCCATCTTCCCAAGCAGTTATGGAGTTATACAGCACAGATACAGGCCCTTCAGCCCAACCTGTCCATGCCAACCTAATATGCCCCACGCAACCTAGTCCCATTTGCTGCATTTGTCCCATATCCCTCTAAACCTTTTCTACCATGTACGGTACCTGCACTAGTGTATTTTAAGTGTTGTTATTGTACCTGATTAATCAACCTCCTCCGACAGCTCGTTCTATATATCCACCTCCATCTGAGAGAAAAGGTTGCCCCTCAGGTTCCGAATAAATCTTTCAGCCCTCACCTAAAACTCATGTCGTCTGATTTTTGATTCCCTCCATGGGTAAAAGACCTGTATAGTCACCCTGCCAGCTCACCCCATGATTTTATAAACCACTATATGATCAGTGCTCATCCTCCTGCACTCCGATGAATAAATTCCTAGCTTGCCCCGATATCTTCCTTTTGCTCAGGCGGGACTGTCATATATTGAAAGAATGGAGCGACAGGGCTTGTATACACTGGAATTTAGAAGGATCAGAGGGGATCTTATTGAAACATATAAGATTATTAAGGGGTTGGACATGCTCGAGGCAGGAAACATGTTCCCAATGTTGGGGGAGTCCAGAACCAAGGGCCACGATAGGCCATTTAGAACGGAGATGAAGAAAATCTTTTTCACCCAGAGAGTTGTGAATCTGTGGAATTCTCTGCCTCAGAAGGCAGTGGAGGCCAATTCACTGGATGCTTTCAAGAGAGAGTTAGACAGAGCTCTTAAAGATAGCGGAGTCAAGGGATATGGGGAGAAGGCAGGAATGGGGTACTGATTGTGGATGATCAGCCACGATCACAGTGAATGGTGGTGCTGGCTCGTAGGGCCGAATGGCCTACTCATGCACCTCTTGTCTATTGTCTATTGAGTCCAGGCAGCATCATCGTAAATCTTGTCTGCGCTCCTTCCAGCTTAATGAACGCAATACTCCAAATGCAGACTCACCAACATCATGTACAACTGCACATAACGTCCCAACTTCTATACCCGATACCCTGACTGATGAAGGCCAATGTACCAAAAGCCTATGTACCTGTGATGCCACTTTCAGGGAACAGATCCCTCTGCTCTACAACTCTCCCCAGGGCCCTGCCACTCACAGCGAAGGACCTGCTCTGGTTTCATTTTCCAAAATACAACTCCTCACACTAACCTGCATTAAAATATATTAGCTTCTCTCCCTCTCCTGCCCAGACCTATTATTTTCAGCAGGCACAGCAGCCTCTCCTTTTACATTAGTGATACAGCTCGGAAACAGGCCCTTCGGCCTTCTGATTCCGAGCCGACCAGCGATCCCTACACATTAACACTATCAGTGGCGCAGCGGTAGAGTTGCTACCTTACAGCGCCAGAGACCTGGGTTCGATCCTGACTATGGGTGCTGTCTGTACGGAGTTTGTACGTTCTCCCTGTGACCTGCGTGGGTTTTATCCGGGATCTCGGGTTTCCTCCCAAACTTCAAAGACGTACAGGTTTGTAGATTAATTGGCTTGGTACAATTGAAAATTGTCCCCAGTGTGTGTAGGACAGTGTCGGTGTGCGGGGATCGCAGGTCGGCGTGCGCTCGTTGGTCCGATGGGCCTGTTTTGACGCTAGTATCTCTAAACTAAAAAAACGACACTAAACTATCCTACACACACTAAGGACGATTTGCAAATTTTCCAAGCTTATTAACCTATAAACCTGTTCGCCTTTGGAGTGTGGGAGGAAACTGGAGCACCCGGAGAAAATCCACGTAGGTCACGGGGAGAACGTACAAACTCCATACAGACAGCGCCCGTTGGTCTGGATCTCTGGCACTTCTTCTTCTTGCATATGGCGTGCACAGCCTAAAGTTGTAGGACAACTTGTTCTATTTGATCTTACTTGATTGTGCACGCCAGGTTGATTGCATTCGTCAAAACAGGGTGGACCACGTGAAGGTTGCAATCTTCCACCCCATCTCTGGCGCTGTAAGACAGCAGCTCTACCACTGCGCCACCGTGTCGCCTTGTGCCAGGAATATATATTTGCTGCTCATCATTTAACAGCCAGCGTTAAACGGAGGTCGCAGTTTAGCAGTGAAAGGGTTATCGGTGAGCTGAGATGTCGAGCCTGATGACGTGATGGTGTTCTAAGTGATTGCACTGAGAGATAAGAGGCCAATAAAAGGCATCAATCAGTTTTGATTGAAGTTGCCGTGCAGAGATCCTGGCGACACAGCACTTCCACCTGAACTTTGCAATTACAGGAATCATAAATAATCTCGGGGACGTTTGCCAAACTCTTCCTCCAACTCAGGCGAAGAGGCAGAGCAGAGTCAGGTTAAAAACAAGCAACTCGAGATGACGGAATTCAATAAAGACATTTCACAGTCTCAGATCACTCCGAAAATCTGGTCCCCCCATTCTCCAGGGAGCGTGCGGAGGCTTTGGAGCGGGTGCAGAAGAGGTTTACCAGAATGCTGTCTGGATTAGATGAAAATTCTGGAGTAACCTAGAGGGTCAGGCAGCATCTCTGGAGAAAAGGAATAGGAGACATTTTGGGTCGAGAACCTTTTTCAGACTGATTGTATTGGGCGGGGGGGGGGGGAGGGGGGGGCAGGGAGGGAACGGGAGGGAACTAGAAGCTAGAAAAGACCCGGACACAACAGGTGACCTCAGGCAGGGAGGTTCCCAAATGGGCCGATTGTTGGCTTGGGACATTTGTGATCCCAAGAGGGATACATCACCGTGAACTGTGGAACTGGTTAACTGACTTTTAGTGGAGGAAGGGGGGAAAAGCAAGGGGGGGGGGAGGGAAGTATCTGCGGAAGTTACCTAAAATTGGAGAATTCAATAATGAGAATGGTTTGGAGGATGACCTTTGCATCAGAATGGGGTATGGGGAGAGAGGGCGATTACAATGGATGGGATGTCGGTGAGAATGGAGCATGAGATTTGATTGCCTGGGACACAAGGTAACTCAGCGGGTCAGGCAGCATCTCTGGAGAACATGGATTACATGTCGTTTCGGGTCGGAACCCTTCAGGTGGTGAATCTCTAGAACTCTGCCACCGAAGGTAGTTGAGGCCAGTTCATTTGCTATATTTAAGAGGGAGTTAGATGTGGCCCTTGTGGCTAAAGGGATCAGGGGGTAAGGAAGGCAGGTACAGGATACTGAGTTGGATGATCAGCCATGATCATATTGAATGGCGGCGCAGGCTTGAAGGGCCGAATGGCCTACTCCTGCACCTATTTTCTATGTTTCAGACATGGATTGAATCTTGGATTATGTGGGTTTGATTGGAAATAGCAGTGAATTGGGCAGACTGGATTTGTGCTGAAAATGACATAGTTGAACCTAGTGATAGCCTCAAAAACCTGGAGTGACTCAGCGGGTCAGGCAGTACCTCTAGAGAAAAGGAATAGGCGACGTTTCAGGTCGAGACCTTTCTTCAGACTGAGAGTCAGGGGAAAGGGGAAAGGGAAATGAGAGATATGGATGGTGATATACAGAGAAATAGAGCAAAAAGATGTGCAGATCAGCCATGCAGGATGATCAGCCATGATCATATCGAATGGCGGTGCAGGCTCGAAGGGCCGAAAGGCCTATTCCTGCATTTATTTTCTATGTTTCAATGTAGAAAGGTAACAATGATAAAGGATACGCCATTGTTAGCTGTGGGCTGGGTGAAAACAAGTTACAGACAATGAGACTCAACACGATGACTTTGAAGCTAGAACAAGGACGGGTGGGGGGTCTTCCACCGGGTGGTGCCACCGCAGTGGCGGCCTTGCCAGCAGCTCGTAGTCCTTTCACCCATTTTGTTATTTTTAGTGTGTCTAAATGTGTGTTTTAATGTTTCTTAGTATGTCTTATGTGAGGGGTGGTGGGGGGAGGGAATAGGGGGAAACCGTTTTTCAGTCACTTACCTGGACGGAGATGTGTCTTTTCTCTGTGTCGAATCTTCGCCCCCCCCTCCCCCCCCCCCCCCGCGGCCTACCAACTGGATTGGCGCGGCCTTTCCTACCGGAGTCGGCCCAGAGCTTCAGCAGCGGGCGCAGCGCTGAATCCATCGCGGAGCGGGGCGATCCCTTATCGGGGATCACCTGTGTTGGAGTTCCGGAGTGTGTTGGGCCTTCTGACTTTAACATTGTGGAGGTGTGGTTTGCGGAGCTTCTAACCGCGGGTGCTGACTTTAACATCGCGGAGCGGGGCGATCCGTTGCCGGGGATCGCCAGTGTTGGAGCTCCATCCAGCGGGGCCTGGGGACTTGGAAGCTGCGGTCTCCGGTAGGAAGCGGCCGATTCGGAAACTCCAAGCCGCAGGGTGTGTTCCTCCTTTCCAACACCGGACTTCCGACCATCCCGGCGAGAGGGCCTGTACATCGGGCCGTCCGTAGCAGCGACTGCGGAGAGTTCAAAGGCCCCGACCACGGGTGAACAAAGAGGAAGATGACTGAACTTTATTGCCTTCCCTCACAGTGGGAAACATTGATTCCGCTGTGGTGGATGTTTATGTTAAACTCTATTTTGCATTGCATTATTTTTATTCGTATGGCTGTATGGTAACTCAAATTTCACTGTACCAATTGGTGCATGGGCCAATAAATGTGAACTTGAACTTGAATGTCGGTGATCGGAGACGGGATAGTGGTGGAGGCTTTTATCTTTAGATAACTGCGACCACTGCAGAGATCGATGCTGGGGCCTTTGTTCATTGTGATATAGATTAAAGATTTGTCAATGCAGAAAGTCTGATTAGTAAATTTGCTGATGACATAAAGATAGGTGGTCTTGTGGATAATTAGGTGGTGTTGTGAATAGATTCCCTTGGAGGCATAGCCTTGAAGTATTAAAGCAGAGGGATTAAACTATTAAAACACTTGTGAGATCACACTTGGTATGACATGTACAGTTCCACCCACCACAGCAGAGGAGAGAAGTTCTACTATGCGATTATTTTTAGATATACATCGCAGAAATAGTTCCATAGGCCACTGAGTCCGCGCTGACCAGCGATCTGCGTACACTAGCACAATCCTGCACACTAGGGACATTTGACAATAGTTAGCGGGGCCAACTAACCTACAAACCTGTACGTCTTTTTATTCTGGGAAGGAACCAGAGCACCCAGAGAAAACCCACGCAGGTCACGGGGAGAAGATAGAAGCCCCGTGCAGTCAGCACCCATAGTCAGGATCGAACCTGGGTCTCTGGCGCTGTGAGGCAGGAACTCTAGCATGCCGACCCGTGGCTCATTGTGAGAACGCAGGGAGGTTTAGTGATGAGGAAGTAATGCCAAGGCTGGATCTGTACCTGGGGTGGAGGGTATTGCACCGAGGAGTTCCCTGCAACCTGCGGACTGGAAGAATCTGTGTACCATGTGTATATGGAGTGTGTGAGGCTGCAGCCACTGTTTCAATACCTAAAGTGGCTACTCCTTGCCTTCTGGCTGCATTTTTCACCCACCATCCTCATCTTTGGACACCCTGTGGGTAGGGAAGAGGGTAGGGGTGAAGATGTCCTGGTTGGGTTGCTCCTGGGCCTGGCCAAGCTGGCCATCCACTAGTCACGGCGCCAGGGGGAAGCCCGAGCCGGCTGCTTGCCCCTTTTCCGGGGTTACACCCGTGCTCGGGTGGGGTTAGAAAGGGACAACACCGGGAACGCTGGGCACCGCAGAGGGTTGAATGCATCCTCAATAAGGATTGTAACATCGTTGTATAAATGTTGTTTAGGATATTTGTATTGTATTGTATTATGGTGGTGGGTTCTGGTTCGTTTTATTGTTGCGCAAATATTATTTTTTTATAATTGAATACATTTTTTGATAAATTAAAAAAAGGCTGGATTTGTTTCCTTTGGAACAGAGGGAGTTGAGAGGAAACTTAAATGAGGTGTGTAAAACGATGACGGGGCCCAAAGAGAACGAACAGGAAGAATCAACGTCCCTTAACAGTGGGGTCAAAAAACAGGGGTCAAAAGTTGACAGTAATTGGTGGATGAATTAAAGGCAACTAAAGAAACATTATTTTCACCCAGAAAGTGGTGGGTGTCTGGAACTCACTGCCTGAAAGGATGATGGAGACAGAATCATTTGTCACATATAAACAGGGCTTAGATGTCAAAATCGAGCCTCTTGCATATGGGCTCAATAGACAATAGACAATAGGTCCAGGAGTAGGCCATTTGGCCCTTCGAGCCAGCACCACCATTCAATGTGAGCATGGCTGATCATCCCCAATCAGTACCCCGTCCCTGCCTTCATAGTTGAGGCCAGTTCATTGGCTATATTTAAGAAGGAGTGAGATGTGGCCCTTGTGGCTAAAGGGATCAGGAGGTGTGGAGAGAAGGCAGGTACAGGATACTAAGTCGGATGATCAGCCATGATCATATTGAATGGTGGTGCAGGCTCAAAGGGCCGAATGGCCTATTCCTGCACCTATTTTCTATGTTTCTATGCACAATCATGGTCTTGTTTTTAAATTGTGTTTTGCAATAATATCATGTGGGTTTTTTTGCACAGTCTTTTTCTTTTCACTGCTTTGTAGAACTTAGGTGTAATTAATGTGTACTTTATGGTTTTGCGTGTTGTCTGAGTCGAAGTGTCTGGTGATGCTGCTGCATGCAAATTCTACCTCCTGGTACAATGTTCAATCCTTGTACCTACACTTCACTGAACTTGTGCATCTGACAATAAACTCAACTTGACTGGGCTTGACATAGATAATAGACAATAGGTGCAGGAGTAGACCATTCGGTCCTTCGAGGCAGCACTGCCATTCAATGTGATCATGGTTGATCATCCCCAATCAGTATCCCGTTCCTGCCTTCTCCCCATATCCCCTGACTGCTATCTTTAAGAGCCCTATCTAGCTATCTCTTGAAAGTATCCAGAGAACTGGCCTCCACCACCCTCTGAGGCAGAGAATTCCACAGACTCACAACTCTCTGTGAGAAAAAGTGTTTCCTCGTCTCCGTTCTAAATGGCTTACCCCTTATTCTTAAACTGTGGCCCCTGGTTCTGGACCTCCCCCAACATTGGGAACATGTTCCTGCCTCTAGCATGTCCAAACCCTTAACAATCTTATATGTTTCAATAAGATCCCTTCTCATCCTTCTAAACTCCAGAGTGTGTACAAGCCCAGCCGCTCCATTCTCTCAGCATATGACAGTCCCGCCATCCCGGGAATTAACCTTGTAAACCTACGCTGCACTCCCTCAATGGCAAGAATGTCCTTCCACAAATTAGGGGACCAAAACTGCATACAGTACTCCAGGTGTGGTCTCACTAGGGCCCTGTACAACATAGGCAGGATGGGCCAAGCAGCCTGGTTGCCCATCCTGATTCCCCTATGACTCTAATAACTGGGCTACAAGTGAAGTGGTTTTAGACTGGATAGTTCTGCAATGGTTGATGAAGGCCAATGCTAGTGGTTTTGATTTATTATTGTCATGGGTATCAAGATTGCGTGCTATCCACTCAATTCATATTATACATGGGTGCAAATCACGCAAGCCCCACAGGTAGTACAGAGAGAAAAGTACCACAGTGGAGAATATAGTGTCACAGCATTATAGTGTCACAGTTGCAGAGAAAATGTCCAAGGTCCACAAGAAGGTAATGCTGGGTGATCGAAAATACATCCTTGGCTTATGGGAGGACCGTTCTAGCAAGTCTGATAACAGCGGGGGAGGGGAGGGGAGGGGAGCTGTTCCTGAATTTGGATGTACGCGCTGTCAAACTTTGTATCTTCTTCCCGGTGGGGGATGGGAGAAGATGGAATGACCGGAGTGGAAAAGTTAATGATGTTGGCTACTTTCCCGAGGCAGTGATGTGTTGATAGAGTCAGTGGTGGGGAGGCTAGTTTGTGTGATGTACTGGGCTACATCCATAACTCTCGACATGTGTTGTGCGCTCTTGGGCAGAGCTGTTGCCAAACCAAGCTGTGATGCAACCTCATAGGATGTGTCCGACGGTGCCTCTGTAGATGGTGATACTACTCGTTGGAGGCATGCTGATCATTTTCTGAGGAAATAGAGGCATTAGTGTGCTTTCTTGGCCACAGCTTCAATGGGTTTGGGCCGGGATAAATTGTTGATGACCACTGGGCCTATATTCGCTGCAGTTTCGAAGAACGAGGGCGGACTTCATTGAAACGTACAGAATAGTGAAGCGCTTGGATAGAGTGGATGTGGAGAGGAGGTTTCCACTAGTGGGAGAGTCTAGGACCAGAGGTCATAGCCTCAGAATTAAAGGACGTTCTTTTAGGAAGGAGATGAGGATGAACTTCGTTAGTCAGAGGGAGGTGAATCTGTGGAATTCTTTGTCATGGAGGCAAAGCCAGTGGATCTAGTTAAGGCAGAGATGGATAGATTCTTGATTAGTACAGGTGTCAGAGGTTATGGGGAGAAGGGACGAGAATGGGGCTAGGAGGAGAGGGAGAGGGGTGAGGAGAGGGAGATGGAGAGGGGGAGGAGAGGAGGGGTGGGGAGGGGAGGAGAGTGGGAAGGGGGAGGGGGGAGATGATGGGGTACCACCATGAGGTACCACCTCCAGTTTAAGAGGACCAAGAACCAAGAAACCAAGAACCAAGCAGATTGATCATCAATGATTGAAAGGCGAAGTGGACTTGATGGGCCGATTGGCCTAATTCTACTCCTATGACATGAACTTAGGAACTTGAAATATGCCTCAGTATTTGAAACGCTTAACCAATTCAGTTTCAGCACCATTGATGCTGACTGGGACAGATGGATGACGAGAAGAAGCTATTCTTCAACCTGCAAGCAGTGGTTCTCAGGTTCCTGTACCTTCTTCCTGATGATAGCAGCGAGATGAGAGCGTGACTATGTTGGTGTGGGCCTTTGACGATATTAGCTACCTTCTTGAGGCAGGGCCTCCTGTGGATCCTTTTGATGGTGGGGAGGTCAGTCACCCCGTTGGAACGGGCAATGTCCACCACTCTCTACAAAGCGTTCTTCATTCTTGAGCGTTCGAGTTCCTGAACAAGGCCGTGATACATAGAACATAGAAACATAGAAAATAGGTGTAGGAGGAGGCCATTCGGCCCTTCGAGCCAGCACCGCCATTCACTGTGATCATGGCTGATCGTCCCGTATCAATAACCCGATGCGACCAGTCAACTTGCTCTCATAGACACATAGAAACATAGAAAATAGGTGCAGGAGTAGGCCATTCGGCCCTTCAAGCCTGCACCGCCATTCAATATGATCATGACTGATCATCCAACTCAGTATCCTGTACCTGCCTTCTCTCTGCCGTACATCTGTCGAAGTTTGATGTTTCACAACCCATAACTAGTCCGAAGAAGGGTCTCAGCCCGAAACGTCGCCCATTCCTTCTCTCCAGAGATGCTGCCTGTCCCGATGAGTTACTCCAGCTTTTTGTCTTATCTTCGAAGTTCGAGAGAGTGTTCGGCGACATGCCGAATCTCCTCAATCTTCTGAGGAAAAGCTTTCATTGTAACCAAGGTCAAGGTGTGTCAACTTGCACAAGGCTGCCGACAGTGAAGATAGCCGTGAAGATCTGCTCTCCTGGGTGGAATAAAATTCCCATTAACATTCTCCTTCTCATTGGCCTTGACAATTTGATCCATGGTGCCTTTGCAACAGACCCGCCCCCTATTGCTATGACAAGGAGACAAACACTGGAAGAATCGCTTCTTTGTGCAAAAGGTCATTCCGGTCGCTCGTCAGATTTTATCAAGTCAGATGAGGGGACAAAAAAATAATGGGAGTTTTTTTTCATCTTTTCACTCCCAGTGGCAGAGTGGATAAATATACTGATTCAACAAAGCTAACATAGAGAACCTCGCAAGCAGTCACAGTGGTTTCAAATAAGGGAGTGGGATGTCAGGAGGTTTTTAAGCAGAGGAGTGAAGGGCGGGCGGCACTGTGGCGCAGCGGTAGCGATGCTGCCTTACAGCACCAGAGACCTTGGTTCGATCCTGACTGCGGGTGCTTGTCGGCATGGAGTTTGGGCGATCTCCCCATAGCCTGTGTAGGTTTGTGGGCTAAATGGCTTTGGTATGATTTTAAATTGTCCCTAGTGTGTGTGGGATGCTCTTAGTGCACGAAGATCGCTAGTCGGCGGAGACCTGGTGGGCCGAAGGGCCTGTTTCCGCGCTGTATCTCTAAACTAAACTAAACTAAATTAAGAAAGGGTGAAGATTTTGATTTTAACTTCACATTGCCGCCTTGTTCCAACTATGGATGGGGACGGGGGCAGGATTGTGGAGATTGGAGCTGAATTTGCTTTGCCTCCAGGGTGTGTGGGATCAGTATCCTTTCCTACAAAGCAGAAACCAGCTGCAAAAGGTGTATAGTTCTGCATTTGAAGTGCCCTATAAACACAGGGATGCTGTCTCTCCGACACAGGGCTTGGAATAAACACGTCGGCCATCTTGAACTTGAAAGAACAACATCCTAATTTTTCTTTTTCCAATGCCAAAGCATTTCCTGCAGTCGGCCCGAAACATTCAACGTCTGAAAGATAAAAAGAAAATCTCATCTACTGGATGGAGAGAAGGCTTTTTTTTTTAAACTTTGATTGCCGTTTGCAATGTGAGAGGATGTTTAATCATTTATAAGTCTGGGTTTAGACTGCAGAGGATCTCACTAGCTTTGTAACTGCGTGCTCCTGACTTGGCTGTGTAGACAGGGTGTGCTGAGCCATCCATTCGAGAGGCGATCACACATGCTGGGCTAATAATTCAGAGAATGAGCGGTTTCGAATCCCATCCGAGGAGTTCGAATCTCACACTGCGCCGAAGGTATCTTGATTCAGTGAACTAAATCTGACTGTAATCAAACACAATCTGTTACAATCAGATAAGGAGTTATCATATGAGGAGAACATATGCTCACTGGGGCAACTTTTAATGGGAGACTTTAGTTTAGTTTAGGGACCCTTGGTCTCGCCGATACACAGGAGTTGACACCTGGAACAGCGGATTCACTAGATGAGGTTGGAGGAGGTGCAAGTGAACCCCTGCCTCACCTGAAAAGACTTTTGGGGTCCTAGGATGGAATCGAGGGGGGGGGAGGTAAAGGTACAGGTGTTGCATCTCCTGAGGTTGCAGGAGAAAGTACCTGGGGATGGGGTGGTTTGGGTGGGAAGGGACCAGTTGACCTGGGAGTTGCGGAGAGAACGGTCTCTGCGGAAAGCACAAAGGGGTGGAGATGGGAAGATGTGGCCAGTGGTGGCGAAAATGTTGAAGGATTATATACTGTAGGCGACGGCTGATGGGGTGGAAGGTGAGGACAAGGGGGACTCTGTCCTTGTTACGAATGGGGGGAGGGGGAGCAAAAGCGGAGCTGCGGGATATCGAGGAGACCCTAGTGAGAGCCTCGTCTATAATGGAAGAGGGGAACCCCCGTTTCCTAAGGAATGGGGACATCTCCGATGCCCTGGTATGGAACACCTCATCCTGGGCACAGATACAGCGTAGACAGAGGAATTGAGAGTAGGGGATAGAGTCTTTACAGGAAGCAGGGTGGGAAGAAGTGTAGTCTCAATAGCTATGGGCATCGTTGGATTTGTAATTGATGTCAGTATACAGTATTCAATACTTGGATGCTAATGGGTTAGAGGAGAGTTTGGACAAACTTGAATTGTTTCTCTAGGATGTTGAGGTTGAGTGGGGAATTGATTGAAGTATATAAAACTATGAGAGGCATAGATAGGGTGGACAGCCAGAGCCTTTTTTCAAAGGGTGGAAATGTCAAAGACTAGGGGGCACAGCTTTAAGGTAAGATGCACACAGATTAAAGGAGATGTGCGGGCAGGTTTTTTCAGTGCTTGGAATGCAATCAGGGTTGGTGGCATTTAAAGGGCCTGTCCCACTTAGCCGTCATTTGCGCCTCATTTACGCGTCATATGTAAAATAGGTCGACGCGCGTGGGGTGCCCGTGGGTGACGCGCGCATTGTGCATGGTGAAGCGTGGAATCGCATGCGGTGGCGAGCGGTATTGCGCGGCGCTCCAGGATTACGTAGTGTAACGAAATCCTCGCACGCCGCCTGCAAGGCGTATTGGCGTCGCACGCTGGCGTCCTGATGTCTCTCGTGTATCACGTGGTGACGCACGGCTACGTCACCGTGCGTCGACGTCCGGAACCATGCGTTGCCGCGCGCCGGAGGATATTCTAATGACGTCACGCGCACCAGACGGCTATGCTGACGCATGATTTGCGTGCGACATCACGCGTCATGAAACGTCGACCAATTTTACATATGACGCATAAATGAGGCGCAAATGACGGCCAAGTGGGACAGGCCCTTAAGAGACTTTTAGATAGGCACGAGGATATGCAGGAAATGTGGAGATGTGGATCAGGTGCAGAGGAGATTCGTTTATCTTGGCTTCATGTTCGTCACGGATATTGTGGGCCAAAGGGCCTGTATTTGTGCTGTTCTGCTCAATGTTCAATTTTCATTTTCATTAACTGCCCGCATGTTAATTCTGAAGCCCAGCACACTTGCTGTGTGCAAATTGCCTCTCAGGTTTGCCAACTTAGCTTAAGTGACTGTTCTTGTGAGTAATTCATAGACAGCGAAGCCCTTGGGGATGCTCTGTGAGCCGGTTACACTGCCGTTTAAGTGCAAGTCTCTTCCCATTGCTTAACCTCCAAGTCTGGATTGAGTAGTAATTGGGATCCCAGCCAGTCTGCTAGGTCGAGCCATCCACCAAACAACCTCCTCGCCTGGTCTCCTCCAACGCCACCAGAACAGCAGGACAGTCTTGTGTTCGCTTTTAGTTTAGTTTAGGGATACAGCAGGGAAGCAGGCCCTTCGGCCCACCGAGTCTGCACTGACCAGCGATCCTCGCACACTAACACTGTCCTACGTACACTAGGGACAATTTACACTTATACCAAGCCAGTGTGGGAGGAAGCCAAAGATCTCGGAGAAAACCCACGTGGTCACGGGGAGAACGTACAAACACCGTACAGACAAGCACCAATAGTTGAGATCGAAAACGGGTCACCGACGCTGCAAGCGCTGTAAGGCAGCAACTCTACCGCTGCGCCACCGTGCCACACACTTCACTCGGGCTGAGAGAGAGAGAGAGATGGAGTCAAGATGCTACTAAATTGGAGATAGAAAAACATGTGAATGGACAGGATATTGTGTTTAACAGTGAAGTTATATATCAAGGAAAAAATAACAGTCTGGTCAGAATAGTGAGCTTGGCAATGAGTGGAAGTTATTTTTCTTTGAATATCGTTTGATTGCAAGCATGATAAATCAGCATCTATTGCTGGAATGTATTGGGCTAATTCATTTGGGATTGTCTGCATTCTCTCTGAAATTTCCCCTTCCAAAACTCTCTCTTTTCTGACAAATAACGTTTTACTGAGCTTTAGGTGACCTCTCCTAACAGCTCATTAAGTGTCAGCGTTTATTATTGGTATTATTATTATTATTATTGTTACATGCGCCGAGGTACAGTGAAAAGCTTTGTTGTTGCGTGTTATTCAGCCAGTGAAAAAAACATATGTGATTACTATCAAGCCATCCACAGTTACAGATACAGGATAAAGGGAATAACGTTTAGTGCAAGGCAAAGTCCAGTAAAGTCTGAAGAAGGGTTCCGACTCGAAACGTCACCTATCCTTTTGACCCAGAGATGCTGCCTGACCCGTCTATGTTCGGTATAAACCAGCATCTGCAGTTCCGTCCTACACACAAAGTTCGATGTATGGCAGACAAATGGAAATGCTCATAGCTGGTGTACACAAAGCAACACCTTGCCTATATGTGTGTTTAAGTAGAAGGCGCAATAAAAATAATGGGGTAGAAATGATTTGTCCTGTAATGTATGATCAGGTCTTTGCCTGGTGGTCTACTTCACTACTTGCTCAAACAGCATTGATAACATGTTTAAGAAGGAACTGCAGATGCTGGAAAATCGAAGGTACACAAAAAGGCTGGAGAAACTCAGCGGGTGCAGCAGCATCTGAAGAAGGGTTTCGGCCCGAAACGTTGCCCATTTCCTTCGCTCCATAGATGCTGCTGCACCCGCTGAGTTTCTCCAGCATTTTTGTGTACCTAGCATTGATAACATGTCCTCCTTTCTCATTAATAGTCTGAATGAGGTAAACTGCAGGTGAGGACTGCCCTCTAGTCGGTAATCTCTAGTTGGTGATAGGATGCCTAGTAATTCTGCGTTTTGCAAAGAACAGGGACCATTTGGAATTCTGTTTTCCCGAGCGTACGGGCAAGTTTCCGTGCAGAACTGTCTGCTGCACTGGCTTGGGACCGTTAACAGGTGAAGCTTGCCGGTTCCACCAGTCGAAGATAGTCCTTAGAGGAATCTAGTGCGTCGCACAGGGTGGGGAAGCTTCTCTGGGGAACTCTGTGGCTCCCACAACGTAGTCCTGTTCCCGTCCCTGCAGGGAAGCCTCTGTACACAGGGGAGCGCTGCCTATTTCACGGGTCAAGGACTACCTGGGGAATTCTGTGCGCTGAACAGTGTTTAGACTGATCACTGACATGTTCTGCAATGGGGGAACATTCTATCTGGAGTTCTGTGGGGACTGCATTCTATCTGGAGTTCTGTTTGGGTCTTTCATTCTTACTTGCACCAGCTTCACAGGCCCCTAAACACAGTACACGCAGGTAAAAAATAATCATTTTAAAATTCCATAAATGAATAACTATAACTATAACTGCCAACTTATCCATGCGACTATGCCGCACATTAGGGACAGCGATAATGTTGCTGTAATTGGCTTCGGTAAAATTGTAAATTACCCTTAAAGCCCTTTCCCACTGTATGAGTTCATTCAAGACTTCTCCCCGAGTTTGCCCTGATTCGAACTTGGAGATTTACAGTAATGGCCGCTCATAAGTACTTGGGGCTCTCGACGACGGCTCTCTTCACGAGTCTTACGGACCTTACCTGTCGTTAGCTAGTCTGCCCGAGTACCTGTCGTTAGCGTTACGAGCCACTAAGAGACGTCCCCGAGCTCCGACGTACCCGCTACGTTCATTCTACTTGCTTACCACGAGTTTGATTTTTTTTTTAACTCGGGAGAGTTTTTTTAAACTCGGGAGAGCACTTGAATGAACTCATACCGTGGGACAGGGCCATTAGTCTGTAGGATAGTGCAAGGGGTTTTTTTTCTGAAGCGTGGAAGGCTGATGGTAGACTTGATAAGAGTATATAAAATGATGTCACATGACAGATAGGATGGACAGTCAGAACGATGTTGCCAGGCCTGGGGGGGGGGGGGCAAAGCTTTATGGTGAGAGGGGCAAAGTTTAAAGGAGAAGTGTGGGAGGAAATTGGCCTGCAATCCTGTACGTCTTTGGAGTGTGGGAGGAAACCAGAGCACCTGCGAAACCCCACACGGTCACGGGGGGAACGCACAAACTCCGTACAGACAGCACCCATGGTCAGGATCGAACCCGTTGTCTCTGCCGCTGTTCGGCAGCAACTCTACTGCTGCGTACCATGCCGCCCGAGGATTGTTGCATGAGTTTCAAACGTTGGAACGCCGCAGGCATTTTCTCCAGCCTGCAGATGTAATAAATTACATTGACCCTGAGAACTATTTGCTAATCCCATCAAGCAGGTCAGCGCAAATGAGCCCTGGGCAGTTTAAACTTCAGTGTGCGTTTGTTTTACAGTTGTTAGTTTTTGGGTGATTCATGACATGCCTCACCCCGGCAGTGCTCCGTGGTGGCGCAGCAGTTTAGTTTAGTTCAGAGATACAGCGCGGAAACAGGCTCCTCGGCCCACGGAGTCCGTGCCGACCAGCAACCCCCTGCGCAGACACATCATCCTACACACACTGGGGACAATTTACAATTTTGCCAAGCCAATTAACCTACAAACCTGTACGCTTTTGGAGTGTGGGAGGAAACCGAAGCACCCGGAGAAAACCCACGCGGGTCACGGGGAGAACGTAGAAACTCTGTACAGACAGCGGCCGTGGTCAGGATCGAACCCGGGTCTCAGGCGCTGTAAGGCAACGACTCTACCACTGCGTCACCGTGCCACAGCCAGCTGGCAGCGGCTCTACCAGCTGCACCACTGCAACGCTCTCATTAACCCCCATGCTTGGATCTGCGCTGTTGGCTGGCATCTTAGCTCAAAAACAGGATGCCGATATAAATGAACTCTGTTCAAAGCAAGTAGTGAGAAATATCTGTGTGCCTTCATTTCATCTGGATGATTATTCAATTACCTGCTACCCTCATTAATATGCTATTCAATTATCTACGTCATTAATCGGGACACCATTGGTCTTTGTCAGTTCCACCCGATGTGATTACGGATGTAAAGAGTTGAATTGATTATGCTGGGGTTACTGAAACATTATGTAGTGCCTCTCTCTCTCTCTCTCTCTCTGCAGTCCTTAATATTCACTCAATGTCCTGATTCATAGTGTGGTCTTCTTGTCCAGTTTTAGTTTTAGTTTAGTTAGTTTATTTAGAGATACAGCACGGAGACAGGCCCTTCAGCCGACCGAGTCCGTACCATCCTGCGATCCCCGCACATTAACACTCTCCTACACACTGTAGGGAGAGCTCACATCTGCCTTTGCCATGGGGATCCCAGGCTTTCTCATCTTGCCCTCCTGGAAGTGACCTCAGCATTCACTAACTCGGGTGCGGTTGAGGAAACATAGAAAACAGGTGCAGGAGTAGGCCAATCCACCCTTCGAGCCAGCACCGCCATTCAATATGATCATGGCTGATCATCCTAAATCAGTACCCCGTTCCTACTTTTGTCCCCATATCTCTTGATTCCGTTAGCCCTACGAGCTAAATCTACCTCTCTCTTGATAACATCCACTGAATTGGCCTCCACTGCCTTCTGTGGCAGAGAATTCCACAGATTCACAACTCTCTGGGTGAAAAAGATTTTCCTCATCTCAGTCCTAAATGGCCTTCCCCTTATTCTTAAACTATGACCCCTGGGTCTGGACTCCCCCCAACAGCGCAAACATTTCCTGGACCGAGGTATCTTGCCCCAGGAAATCCATCCAAGTTGACTCATCCTAGGCAATAGTAGAGGGCAAGGGCGTACTTGGTCTAGTTTAGATATACAGCGTGGAAATAGGCCCTTCGGCCCATTGAGTCCGTACCGACCAGCGATCCCCGCACATTAAAACTACCCTACAAGCACTAGGGACAATTTTACATTTACACCAAGCCAATTCACCTACAAACCTGTACTTCATTGGAGTGTGGGAGGAAACCGGAGCTCCTGGAGAAAACCCACGCAGGTCATGGGTAGAAAATACACACTACATATAGAGTAGAACCCATAGTCAGGATCCAACCCGGGTCTCTGGCACTGTATGGCAGCAACTCTACCGCTGTGCCACCAGTTTTGTTTTTGCCTCTGTTGTTACAAACTTCTGCAACCACATGTGTTTCAATATCCCACTCCCCTTCCTCCCCCCACCCTCATCCCCTTTCACCTCTATCCCTCCCTCGAGCTTTATATTTCACTCCACCCCCTTTCTGACATACTTTTGTCTTCTTTTCTCACATACTCTATCCATCTGCCAACCCCCACCCCCCCCCTTCTCCCATCACCTGCCAGGATTTGTCGCCTCCCCACCTCCTTTCCAGCCTTCTTCCCCCAACCACATACTTTCTGAAGAAGGGTTCCATACTTGTCCATGCCCCCTGCAGATGCTGCCTGACCCAATGAGTACTTTGTGCTCCAGCACTCTGTGTCCTGTTTCTCTCTCCACAGGCTCTGACCTTACCGAGTATTTGCAGCATCATACTTTTATCATTTAACGATCTTCACTAACGGAGGCCCCCAACTTTCCAGAGGCCCATAACAGGGGCGGCGTGGTAGAGTTGCTGCCTTGCAGCGCCAGAGACCCGGGTTCGATCCTGACTATGGGCGCTGTCTGTACGTAGTTTGTACATTCTCCCCGTGACCTGCGTGGGATTTCCCTGGTAACTCCGGTTGGAACTCCGATTCCTCCCACACTCCAAAAATGTACAGGTTTGTGGGCTAATTGGCTTAGTATAAGTGTGTGCAGGATAGTGTTAATGTGCGGGGACCGCTGGTCGGGCGCAGATCCGGTGGGCCGAAGGGCCTGTTTCCGCGCTGTATCTCTAAACTATACTAGACTATACTAACGGGGGAGCCCACCTCCTCCTCCCCCATCGTTGTGTGACATGCCTCCTGAGACTGGCCAAGGCAAGAGGCAGGCGGAGGAGACATTAAGCAGTGCTGGCCTGATCTGTTCTCTCTTTTGCAGGACCCCCTGGTTTAACGGCTGGGGTTTCAACCTGCCCCGAGGGCAATCTCTACTCGACAAATGGAATCTAATTCCAGAGGGTATCGACGTTCTCATGACGCACGGCCCACCTCTGGGTAAGTGGGTGAGAGGGTGATCTGTCGTCATAACCTGTGCTTACCAACGGGAACTTTCATAAGTTCATAATTTCCTCGGAGCAGAATTAGGCCATTCAGCCCATCAAGTCTACTCCATTCAAACATGGTTCATCTACCCTTCCCTCCCAACCCCATTCTCCAGCCTTCTCCCCATAACCCCCGACACCCATACTAATCAAAATTCTGCCAATCCACAGCCATCTGTGGCAATTAATTCCACAGATTCACCACCCTCTGACTAAAGAAATTCCTCCTCATCTCTACAGGTCCGTTCTTTTGTTCTGAGGCTAAGACCTCTAGTCCTAGACTCTCCCACTAGTGGAAACATCCTCTCCACATTCACTCCATCCAGGCCTTTCACTATTCGGTGAGTCGCAATGAGTTCCCGCCTCATCCAGCGAGTGCAGGCCCAGTGCCATCATGTTATCATCCCTGATATATCCTCTGGATTAACCCGATCATCCCAAAACTGCTCACAAAACTCCATATGTTCTTTATAAAGTCTCAGCATTACCTCCTCTTTTTGGATCTCAAAATAAATGCTAACCCTTGCCTTCATTATTGCGAGGGAGTGCAGCACTGATCCTTCCTGTCTTATGAAGAAAGACTGGATGGGGCCTAGAAAGGAGATTGAGAGGGGATGCTCACAAAGGAAGATCCATAATGCGGCCTTAAGGATAGGGGGATCTTATAAAGTCTCAGCTTTTTTTCACATTACAACTCCCTGTTTTTGGCTATTCTAGATGTGGCCCTCTCGAGGGTAATAAATGCTAACATTTAACTTGCCTTCCTTAGTACCTCACGTGTCCCTCAGTCCATGGGTTGGTGGCGTTCCCGTCTCCCAGCCAGAGGTTTGAGTCTGATTCCCACCACAGCTGTGTGTATCATCTACAATATGTACCATAGTTATTCGCTTGGGTTCTTCTAGCTACTAGCATCTATCATCAAGAAATACACATGGGAACACCGATCCCTGCAGGTTCCCTTCCACCTTGCACACCATCCATGCTTGGAAATACTTTGTCACGGAGTCTCTCTCCTTGACAGCAACGGGACTGAGAGGAGGGGGGGTGGGGTTGAGTGGACCAAAATTTCCAAACTAAACTAAATCTAAAGTTCGGGCCTCTTCGACCTGATACGTTCATTTGGTTTCTCTCTCCACAGATGCTGCCGGACCTTCTGAGTGTTTTCCAGCATTGTCTCTATTCCCACTTACTCCGTCCAGCTGCCAAACAAACCTCCTTCACCTGTATCCACCTATCACTTCCAGTCTGAAGAAGGGTTTCGGCCTGAAACGTCACCAATTTCCTTCGCTCCATAGATGCTGCTGCACCCGCTGGGTTTCTCCAGCATTTTTGTGTACCTTCGATTTTCCAGCATCTGCAGTTCCTTCTTGAACACTCCACCTATCACTTGTCCTGTTTGCCCCACGACCACCTCTTTTTCAGCTTTCTCCTCCCCTACTGCAATCAATGTGGAGAAAGGTCCCAATCTGAAACGTTGCCTGTCCATTTCCCTCCACAGGTGCTGCCTGACCCGCTGGGTTCTTCCAGCACCTCGTGTTCTGCTCAGGATTCCAGCAACTGCAGTAACTTTCGTCTCCATTTTCATTTATCTTCATTCTACTGTGGTGATGTCATAGGAAACCTGCCAGTTTCCTTAGCTTGCCCCGGTGGCCTTAACTAGCCGATGTATACCTCATGTTGCATGTGACATGCATATTGGAGGAGCAGTACCTCATATTTCACTTGGGCAGCTTACAACCCAGCGGAATGAGTTGATTTCTCTAATTTCAAGTAACCTCTGCATTCCTTCCCCTCCCCGCTCTCCCCCCTCCCTTATCCTACCCTAGTCATCCTACTAGTTCCACTGTTCACATCTCTGTATCCCTCTCCTTATCACCACTTCCCCAGCCAACAATGGGCCATTGTGGGCTCCACCCTTCCTTGGTCATCTGTTGTCAGCCCTGATTTGTTCTGGCCTTTTCCTATCTCCAGCTCCCGCCCCCCACCGCATTCTACTTTCAGCCTGAAGGAGGGTCCCGAACTGAAACGTCACCCGTCCTTTTTCTCCAAAGATGCTGCCTGACCCACTGAGTTATTACAGCATCTGCAGTTCCTTCCTGCACATCGCTGCATGTGATGTTGGCATTGTACCACTGCAATACTGACCAGTTCCATTGCAAAAAAAAATGAGTTAGATACAGGTCTTAACAGCTAACGGGATCAATGGATATGGGGAGAAAGCAGGAACGGGGTACTGATTGGGGATGATCAGCCATGATCATATTGAATGGCAGTGCTAGCCTATATTCTATGTTTCTATGTTTTTTAAAGGAAGTCTTCTTGCCTGGCCCTCCTTCCTCTAACTCTGTTTGTGTTTCCAGGTTTTCGAGACTGGGTTCCCAAGGAGCTACAGAGAGTGGGATGCGTCGAGCTCTTGAACACGGTGCAGAGGCGAGTGCGGCCAAAACTCCACGCCTTTGGAGGAATCCATGAGGGTGCGTGGTCTTCTGGTCTTTACACTGAGCGGTTATTTAGTTACTCAAATGTCAGGGTGTGGGTAACACTGGCCAGGGAGTCTCCTGTGGCCCAACTCTCTCCTTGTGTGGAGGGAAGGATCAGGGAGCAAGACTGAACGTTCCTCGAGATGGGCCACAGAGGAAGAGGTGACACTTGAGAGTGAAGATCAGAGAGGCAAGGCTGAGTCGAGGGACAGGATGGCCTACTCCTGCTCCTAATTCAACTGTCTACCCAATTTATGTCTCTTCCTTTGATAAATGTTAATCAGATCTCTGCCTCTGACACTCTAGAGAAACCTGGATTGGTTTCTCTTTATAACTAACAGAAGGCTGTGGAGGCCAAGTCGGTGGATATTTTTAAGGCCGAGATAGATAGATTCTTGATCCGTACGGGTGTCAGGGGTTATGGGGAGAAGGCAGGAGAATGGGGTTGAGTGGGAGAGGTGATCAGCCATGATTGAATGGTGGAGTAGACTCGATGGGCTGAATGGCCTAATTCTGCTTCTGTCACTTATCAACTTATGATTAGCATTGCTCGTCCTACAATATTAAAATGCCACTTGAGTTCAAGTCCACACCTTGGCAGATGTGGGTTTTAGTTCAAGTTATTCACGGAATATGTATCGGAAATGAAGACGGTGAAATTACTGGCATGTTCATAAAACCCCATCCGTTTATCTCATGTCCTCCGAGGAAGAAGAACTGCTGACTTTACCAGTGTCAGTGTGCGCAGTTCTGGTCGCCCCAATACAGGAAGGATGAGGAGACTGTAGAGGTTGTGGAAGAGGTTCATGAGGATATTTCCTGGAATTCTCTGCCACAGAAGGCAGTGGAGGCCAATTCACTGGATGTTTTCAAGAGAGGGTTAGATATAGCTCTGAAGGCTAACGGAATCAAGGGATATGGAGAGAAAGCAGGAACGGGGTGCTGATTTTGGATGATCAGCCATAATCATATTGAATAGCGGTCCTAGCTCGAAGGGCCGAATGGCCTACTCCTGCACCTATTTTCTATGTTTCTATGATTAGAGGGGTATTCGCAACAAGAAGAGGTTGGACTAACATGGGTTGTTTTCTCTAGACCGTCGGAGGCTATGGGGAGACCTGGTAGAAGTAAATAAAACTGGGAGAGGCATAGATAGGGTAGACAGTCAGAACGTTTTTCCTTTAAAAATGGCGGCAAAGCATGGCGCCTCTTGCACGTGGGATCTGTCGTCAATTTCTGTGCACTTGCTAATCGGGGCTGTGCGTGGGTGTGGCGATAATCTACTGGACTGTTTGTAAGAGCAGAACTTCACTGTGCACTTGCACTTCAACACAGGACAATAATAGCACCATTGAACCAATGAGGGTGAAAATGTCAGAGACTAGAGGGCAGAACTTTAAGGTGAAAGGGCCAAAGTTTAAAGGAGATGTTCAGAGTAGGTTTTTTTACACCGAGGCTGGTGGGTGCCTCTGTTAATTATCACAGACAAGTCAAACACAAAGTAAGGCAAGATCCTTTTATTCGCTTGCGGGAGTCTGGGGCAGGGAAGCGAAGGCATGTAGCCTCAGTACAGCCTAGAAACAGGCCCTTCAGCCCACATTGCACTCAGGAGTGGTGGTGGAGGCAGATTCGAAAGTGGCATTGAAGAGGCTTTTAGACAGGTCTGGATATGCAGGGATTGGAGGGATATGGATCACATGCAGGCAGAAGAGGTGAGTTGAAATTGGCATCACGTTCAGCACAGACATGATGGGCTGAAGGGCCTGTTTCTATGCTGTACTGTTCTATGTTCTGTAGTGTGCACCTCGTCTGAAAGGGCCAGCGTGCTAATCTGTGCCCAGAGACAGTGAGAAGTGGGCTTAACGGCCAGCTTTATCAGCAGAGTCTAACTCTTGTGCAGCTCTGAGTTAAAATTGAACAATTTATTCTGCAGTACGAGTGCAGGTTCAACATAACCTTCATGATCCTGTGCTTCTGTTTATAAAACCAGGGATCCCACATGCTTACTGAGTGCTTTGCTCGACATGTCCTGACACTTTCAAGATTTATGCTCTCGTGCGCCCATTTACGATGGAATCTAGGCACGGACATCAAAAGCATTCTCTAGGCTATAGGACCTTTAACTCCCACCCGCACCTGAACCGCTGAGAGACAGGGGAGCAGGAATGATGAAAGCATACGGCATGAGTACAGAACTTCACCCGAAACATGAGCCCTCCCTCATAAGATCATCAGTGATAGGAGTAGAATTAGGCCATTCGGCCCATCCAGCCTACTCCGCCATTCAATCATGGCTGATCTATCTCTCCCTCCTAACTCCATTCTCCTGCCTTATCCCCATAACTTCTGATATCCGTGCTAATCATGAATCTATCTACAGTATCTCTGCCTTAAATGTATCCTCTGACTTGGCCTCAGCAGCCTTCTGCGGCAAAGAATTCCACAGATTCACCACCCTCTGACTAAAGAAATTCCACCTCATCTCCTTCCTAAAAGAACGTCCTTTAATTCTGAGGCTGTGACCTCTAGTCCTAGACTCTCGCACTCTCTCAGGTCGTCATCTCTTCCTCAGTCCCACAGGTGGGGCAAATGGAGGTGAGACGAGTGACGACCACATCTCTTTTGCGGCAAGATAGGGGCCCATAGTTTTATTAGCTGATGGGAGGATCTAAGTTCCATTGAACACAGGAAGATGATAGAATGAGTACAAAGAGTCAAAGGGTGTTTAGAAACAAGAAACTGTCAGAATAGGCTATGGAGGCCAAGTCAATGGATATTTTCAAAGCGGAGATGGACACATTCTTGATCAGTACAAGTGTCAGGGGTTATGGGGAGAAGGCAAGAGAATGTGGTTGAGAGGGTAAGATAGATCAGCCATGATTGAATGGTGCAGTAGACTTGTTGGGCTGAATGGCCTAATTCTGCTCCTAGAACCCATGAACTTATGAGATGCTGGGTTTTTTTTTTTTTAAAGACATAAAGTGCTGGAGTAACTAAAGAAGGGTCCTGATCCAAAACGTCACTTGCCCATGTTCTTCAGGAAAGCAGCCTGACCCACTGAGTTACCCATCACTTTGTGTCAATTGTCATATGTACCGACAATGGACCAGGGCAAAGTGGTACAGAAAATGGAGAGGGTATTACTTAACATTGGAGAGTTCAATGTTGGACTAGTTTGGGACTCACCTCCCTTGACTCCGTCTACACTTTAGGCTGTCTCTGGAAGGCAGCCAACATAATGAAAGCCCTCTCCCACCCTTTGCTTCTTCTGCCCACTTCCGTCGGGCAGAATATACATGAATGTGCACACCACTAGACTCAGGAACAGCTTCTTCCCCTCTGTTATCAGGCTCCTGAACGGCCCTTCATTAAGCTTGGGTACAGTCCCATTCTCCGACAATGGAGGAGGACTGACTGTGCTTTGTGCCTTCCACCATAGTGATGAATGCCGTGATGGATGTTTGTGTTAAATTTCTATTGTGTATTGTGTGTTCTTTTTGATTGTACCGCTGCTGGCAAGTTCATTTCACTGCACTTTATTGTGTATGTGATGAATAAAACTGATTGATTGGCATTAAGTATCGTATTGGATAATGATTGGATAGCATGCAAAACAAAGCTTTTCACTGTTCCTCGGTACACGTGACCATAATAAACTCAAATCTAAAACTAATCCTAAACCTGGGCCAAACGTAGGTGAATGGTTCTAGTACAGATTGCCAACCTGGTCAGCATGCACAAGGTTGGGCTGAAGGGCCTGTTTCAGTGCTGTACTGCTGTATAACTCCATTATAACTGAAAGAATATCTGTCTAAAATGGACAAGAGGCTGGAATAGGACGTGCTAGTATTTAACCGTACTTAATAGATAAATTGTGAATCAGTTGTGTGTTTGGATTACTTAACTGTCTTGGGTGAGCTGAATCTTGTTGAAATTTGCTTGCATGTGGCAGAGTAACTATTGAATCTGGGTTAGACACAAAATGCTGGAGTAACTCATCGGGTCAGGCAGCATCTCTGGAGAAAGGGAAACAGGTGATGTTTCGGGTTGGAACCCTTCGACAGAGGCCAGAACAAAACAGGCCCGGCAATAGATGAACTCAGGAAGGGTGGAGTCCATAATGGTCCATTGTTGGCTGGGGAAGATATGCTAGCCAGAGAGATACTAGTAGGATGACTAGAGTAGAGGGGGCGGGTGGAAAAATGCAGGAGCTGCTTGAAATTAGAAAAATCACTGTTCCTACCACTGGGTCGTAAGCTGCTCTGGGTCTTAGTATATCAGACTGCTGCACTGTCCCATCAAATGCAAGCATGCAAGCCTTTTGTGAAAAAAATCTCCCTTTTAAATGGTGCCTTAAGAACGCAATGAATGGTGAGTGAGGTCTCACTGGATTGCAACGTAACAGTCCCAGGCAACATATTAGCTGATGTCAGCTGTGCCGCCAGCCTCATTTGCATTTCTGTTTCTGCTCACCCCGCTCTGGGAGCGATTCTAATAACAAATTGCTCCTCAAAATGTCAACTATTTTCATAAAGGGATGTGCGGAAGGATATGATTCCGAGGCAGTTCAGTAGGCAGCCCCATGGGACCTGTCAGTTCCTGTGTGGCCCCTCCGGTGAGTCGTAGAGTCATGCAGTGTGGAAACAGGCCCTTCGGCCCAACTCGTCCATGCTGGCCAAAGTGGCAACTGGTGCTAGTTGCATTTGCCTGTGTTTGGTTCATATCCCTCGAAGCCTTCCCTGTCCTTGTATATGTCCAAATGTTTTTTGTAATCATTTTGTACCTGACGATCTTCAGGCAGCTCGTTCCACACACCCACGTCCCTTTGTGTAGGACCAAGTTCTCCCTCAGGTCCCCACCCATCTTAAAGCTACATCATTCACTAATCTCAAAACTGAGTAAACGCTACCTCTTTTTTAACTTCACTTTCTCTGTAACTGTACGTTCTCCCTGTGACTGCATGGGGTTTCACCGGGTGCTGCAATTTCATCCCATGCTCCAAAAACTTACAGGTTTGTATGTTAATTAGCTTTGGTAAAATTGTAAATTGTTCCCAGAGTGTAGGATAGTGCGGGTTGGGTTTCTTCAGTCTGAAGAAGGGTCTTGACCCAAAACGTCACCCATTCCTTCTTTCCAGAGATGCTCCCTTACCCGCTGAGTTACCCCAGCATTTTGTCTACGTGGATAGTGCTAGTGTACGGGGATTGCTGGTCGGCATGGACTCAGTGGGCCATGCGGCATGCTTCCATTCTCTATAAAGTCTAAAGTTTACTGAGGGAGTGAGCCTTGCAGAAAAACCTATAGAAAAATAGAAACATAGAAAATAGGTGCAGGAGTAGGCCATTCGGCCCTTCGAGCCTGCACTGCCATTCAGTATGATCATGGCTGATCATCCAATTCAGTATCCAATACCTGCCTTCTCTCCATACCCCCTGATCCCTTTAGCCACAAGGGCCACATCTAACTCCCTCTTAAATATAGCCGATGAATTGGCCTCAACTACCTTCTGTGGCAGAGAATTCCACAGATTCACCACTATGTTTTTGGATGCCATAATGTGAAATATCTTTTGGCATGATTCAAACCAGTCTTGTCCTGGTCTCCTGACCTGATGTTTGCCTCAAGAAGCAAGATCATCCGTGTTGCCCCTGGGATTCTGCAGTGCATCTAATTGCTGTTACATTCGTCCAGAACTCAATGTGTTAACACCATTAGGGAATCGACAGATTCATAGGCCTCTGGGTGAGGATATTTCTTCCCCCGCTCAGTGCTGAAAGGTCGACTCCTTACCCTGAGACTCTGAACCCCTGCCTCAGGTCACTCCACCCTGAGAACACAACCTCATACCGACCCCTCATCCATCCACCTTCAGAACCCTAAACACGATCATCTCCCATTCCACTCGACTCCAGCGAGTATACACCCAGTGTATGGCCATATTGGAGTTTGGGCGGCACGGTGGCGCAGTGGTAGAGCTACTGCTTTACAACCCTAGAGACTCGGGTTCGATCCTGACTACGGGTGCTGTCTGCACCGAGTTTGTACGTTCTCCCCGTGACCTGCATGGGTTTTCTCCGAGATCTTCGGTTTCCTCCCACACTCCAAAGACGTACAGGTTTGTAAGTTAATTGACTTGGTAGAATTGTAAAATTGTCCCTAGTGTGTGTAGGGTAGTTCATGTGCTGGAGCGGGGATCGCTGGTCGGTGCGGATCCGGTGGGCCGAATGGCCTGTTTCCGCACTGTATCTCTAAACTAAACTAAACTAACTCTGCAACGCTGTGAATCCACAGGGAATGCAAAACCTCAGCACACACACAAACCTGAGGTTAGAATCAGTTAGTTTTTAATCTCGGCCTTCCCTCATGTAATTGGAAACCAGGGGCAATTGCAGAGGACTCGACTAATCAGCCCACCATCACCCTCCTTTGCTTTTTCTCTGGGAGGAACACGGATTAAATTCAAATGATGGAAACGGCTCAGCGGGACCCATGACTTTTTCCATCAGAGTCGGAGACCGGCCAGCCAATAATGAGACAGCCTGTTGCAAACATTGCTTAGTTTTCAATCAATCTAAACCACCTTGAAGAATGACCCTGCTTCTCGCAATCCCCCACGTCCCCGATCGATGTGTTGTGAAGTCCATTCCACTGTTGGTCAAACACTGCATCCATTTTGACCTACCAACAGTAAGATAGATAAACACAAAAAGCTGGAGTAACCCTGCAGGTCAGGCAGCATGTCTTGAGAAAAGGAACAGGTGACGATTTGGTTCAAAGACTCTGAAGGGTCTGAAGAAGAGTTTCCGACCCGAAACGTCACCTATTCCTTTTCTCCAGCGATGCCGCCTGACCCGATGAGTTACCCCAGCCTTTAGTGTCTTATCTTCGGTGTAAACCAGCGTCTGTCTGCAGTTCTGTCCCAAACAGTAACGTGGATCTCTTGTCCGTTCTCGTTGGATGTGATAGGCCTCACGCTCCAGTTTCCCAGTCCATCCTCTTGGCCACTTGAGATACTCAGTGGAGCAATGAAGAAATAACCACAACTAACGACGTTATTTTGGGACTTGTAGTCACCCATTCCTTCTCTCCAGAGATGCTGCCTGTCCCGCTCAGTTACTCCAGCATTTTGTGTCAATCTGCGGAAACAGTCCCTTTGGCCCACCCAGTCTGCACCAACCAGCGATCCCCGCACGTTTACACTACTCCACACACACTGGGGACAATTTTAACTTTTACTCCAAGCCAATTAACCTACAAACCTGTACATCCTTGGAGTGCGGGAGGAAACGCATAATCTCGGAGAAAACCCACGCGGGTCACGGGGGGGAGAAGGTACAAACTCCGTACCGACAGCACCCGTGGTCAGGATCGAACCAGGGCCTCTGGCGCTGTAAGGCAGCAGCTCCACCGCCGTGCCGCCTGGGGTGCTGGGAACTGGTTGAACTGGGGGTGGCGGAGCCCCAGTAGGTGACAGGGCCGCTGGCCTGAGCGCCAGACAGCGGGATGCCTGGCGGGTGAACTGACAGTGTGGCGACTCTCTCTCCTCTGCAGGTTACGGCATCATGACAGATGGCTACACCACGTATATAAACGCCTCCACTTGTACAGTCAGTTTCCAGCCAATAAACCCACCCATTATCTTCGACCTTCCGAATCCTCCTGGATCCTGAGCCAAGGTGGAGCGGCCATGAACTGCCATTTTGTTTTCTTTAATGGAAAGTGTGACTTTAAGAAATAATAATAATTCTGTTAAATGTTTTTACTTGTACAACCTGGTTATATATTTTTTTTGTAAAAATGCTGGTACAAATCGTAGAGATTGTGCTCGATACAGATTGGTTCTCTTGAGGTTAATGAAGCTTTGTGACTTGTAAGGATTGAACTATGATATTCTGTTTGCAGCAGCTGGTTAAACTGTTAAGGGAGATCATTGCACTCATTTAAATGTCAGCCATTATTACAATCAAATTCAGAGTTCCGGGTGTTGGGAATGAATGTTCTAAAGAACCTATCTTGGGGGTGATGGTAAATATGAGTTCCTTCTGAAGTTCCTCTCTCCGCCTCACCCCTCTTGCAGCCATAGTTGCCAGCCAGTTTTAAACAGGTGACTTGAAGGCTCTTCTGGGGGAAGTGGAGGAAGCAATTTCAGACGGACCAGTTGTCGCTAAGCGTCCCAGTGTTAGAATCATCCCTGAGTTCATGCTGGCAGTTTCCGTCGGTCCTTCTGTTAAGCTGGTCCCCTGCACTTCGATTCTAATGGAAAGAAAACCAATAACGTAAAGGCTTTAATGAGTGCAAACATGTCCATTTATTGTACGAGTTTGGCAGACAACTTGTTTCCTTCAGCTTTGAAACGTGTTTAACACTCCAGTCTTATTTCTTTGCTGAGTGAGATACCTCTATTATTGCTAAGTAGCACTTACCAGTTGACTAACTGTAAAGCTTGTTGCAATTTAACAGCTTTGCCCAGTCCCAGGAGGAGGGGGGGGGGGGGGAAGATGCTTTAATGATTAGGTAATGGATTTATCCCTGAATTATCCATTAGGGATGTTTACCTAAGATGGAAGGGAATCCATGGTCATATTCCACCCGCCGAACCAGTGAACAGATGTGAGGGTGGGTTGGAGATGGTAAATTGGTCAAACTATCCAAGCCAATGCGCATTAGACCCGACAACATCGACCAAATTCAAACTTTCTATCCAGCTAGAGATTGCACAGTCTTCTGGGAAACTCACACATTGATTTGATTAACAAGCAACCATTTGCAATAGATCGAGTATTGATCCTTAAAAAGATCAGCGATGTCATTTTTTAATTGTTTTTTCCACATGAGGTAAGAGTCAGCCTTGTTAAGCAGACATGAGTGCATTGCCCTTTTAAGAAAGTCAATTCACTTCCACTCTGTGTTATTGCTTCTCCCTGTGGTAGAGTTACCTAACAGAAACAGGTTCTTCAGCTTACCTTGTCTAAGCCGACTATGTTTCTATCCAGCTAGAATTTAGAAGATTGAGAGGGGATCTTATAGAAACTTACAAAATTCTTAAGGGGTTGGACAGGCTAGATGCAGGAAGATTGTTCCCGATGTTAGGGAAGTCCAGGACAAGGGGTCACAGCTTATGGATAAAGGGGAAATCCTTTAAAACCGAGATGAGAAGAACTTTTTTCACGCAGAGAGTGGTGAATCTCTGGAACTCTCTGCCACAGAGGGTAGTTGAGGCCACTTCATTGGCTATATTTAAGAGGGAGTTAGATGTGCCCCTTGTGGCTAAGGGGATCAGGGGGTATGGAGAGAAGGCAGGTACGGGATACTGAGTTGGATGATCAGCCATGATCATATTGAATGGCGGTGCAGGCTCGAAGGGCCGAATGGCCTACTCCTGCACCTAATTTCTATGTTTCTATGTTGGCATGCTTTGATAGACTAATGTGGCTGCATTTGGTCCATATCCCTCCAAAACCTTCCTTTCCATGTATCTGTCCAGATGTCTTTAAAAACATGTTAATCATTTAAAATAGACAATAGGTGCAGGAGTAGGCCATTTGACCCTTCGAGCCAGCACTGCCATTCAATGTGATCATGGCTGATCATCCCTAATCAGTACCACGTTGCTGCCTTCTCCCTATATCCCCTGACTCCGCTATCTTTAAGAGCCCTATCTAGTTCTCTCTTGAGAATTCCACAGACTCACAACTCTCTGTGTGAAAAAGTGTTTCCTCATCTCTGTTCTAAATGGCTTACCCCTTATTCTTAAACTGTGGCCCCTGGTTCTGGACTCCCCCCAACATCGGGAACATGTTTCCTGCCTCTAACTGCCTTTCCCTTGCCGCTAATTGCAAATACAGGCTATCCTCGGTGTGCAAAAGTGGCCCTGAAGTCCATCTTAAATCTCTCTCATCTCACCTTAAGCCTATGCCCTCCAGTTTTAGATTCCACTACACTGGGAAAAAGACAGTGAGCCTTCACTTTATCCACACCCCTCCATGCTCCTATTGTATTCACCCACGGGGACTGGCCACTTGGCACTTTGATCCCCCTCCGCACTGTGTCCCACCCAGTCCATCAATGATACCTTGCCTACCCCAGGCATTGGCTTCCTCCCATGGTGTGAATCTTCCCCTGATACCAAGCACCACATCTGCAATGTGTTTTGAGTGAAGTAGCTTCTGCTGGGATCTCTTGTGGATTTACCAAGGATTACCTGAGTTTAGATTTCACCTGCAGGTGGAAAATCTACCTGCCGCATAAGCTTGGAAGACCTCGATCAGATCTCTCGCCAGTATTATTTTCTGCGATGAGATCCTCACAGCGTGCTTGTCCTTCACCGTCAGATGTAGCCTTGTGTTCTGCTTACATATCTTTCCAGTTGCACCTTCCCAAATGTCCCTACAATTATTTAATAATGTGGAGACTCAAAATGTGCCCAAGCTCCGAGAGTGAGGGTCAGACCAATGTCCACTGCAAACTTAACATTGCCTTACAAATCAATCTCTTAAGAAACTATTTGTCCCACCACCCACACATCAATCCATCTGGCTTTCATCACCTTTGAGGTCCCCTTCCTATACCTTAGTTTAGTTTATTGTCACGTGTACCGAGATGCAGTGAAAAGCTCTTGTTGCGTGCTAACCAGTCTGCGGACAATACATGATTACAATAGAGCCATCCACAGTGCGCAGACACATGATGGAAGGAATAACGTTTAGTGCAAGATAAAGTCCAGTAAAGCCTGAATAAAGATAGTCCGAGGGTCTCCGATAGTAGCTCGGGACCGCTGTCTAGTTGTTGATAGAATGGTTCAGTTGCCGGATAACAGCGTTTCCCTTCCCTCACATGGTTCCAATTTGTCACTTTACAGCCTCTGTGTCTACCCCCCCCCTCTCCCTCCCACTTGGCTCCATCAATCACTCTCCTCACCAGTTTCCACCCATCACCAACCAACCCCTGCCTCGCCTCTCCCTCTCATCTCTTTATTTTGCCTATTCTCCCTCTTCACCCTCGATCCTGATGCAGGGTTCTTGACGACATTACTTCTTGCCTCCACAGATGCTGCTGCACCCGCAGAGTCCCTCCGGAACAAATTAGTCTCGTGCTCCAGATTCCTGCAGCTGCAGTCTCTTGTGGCTCTTGGTTGTTTCGTTTTTGTGTGGAGGCTTATTTGACCCCACCTCACTACTTTTAGTGAACAGTGCACCTGGCCTTGTCAAACCTTGAATGTTCCTCCAGTGCCACACAATGGAGAACCCAGCCCCTTCTTCCTGCTCAGACTTAGTTACATTGAAGTTATTTTCCTATTTACATCCGCAGTTCGTCAAAGCTTTGTCACCGAACTTCTCAGCGGTAACCCCCATCCGCCACCCCATTCCCCAAGTGGATGTCCCTCGGCTAATGCGATTGGCTTTGTGTGCCAGGGGCCAGTGACTAGTCAAACGCAAAATCGAAAACAAGCCCAGCTGATGGAAGGGCCTTTTACCTGAGAAGATCTATCTTTTGGCTGAAATACCGAGGTGGAAAAGACCCTGAAACTCTCCAGTGCCTCTTCAATTAAGATCTCTTTAAAGGATTATGCTGATCTTATATGTTTAGGCAGGGCTCTTAAAGATAGCAGAGTCAGGGGATATGGGGAGAAGGCAGGAACGGGATACTGATTGGGGATGATCAGCCATGAGCACATTGAATGGTGGTGCTGTCTCGAAGACTGAATGGCCTACTCCTGCACCTATTGTCTATTATATTTGAAACCACCCACCATCTATCTTGTTTCATTTCTTCGTTCTCAGGATGTGGGCAGGATGTTGGGAAGGACAGCATTGATTCGCCATCCCCCAACCGCCTACAGAGTAGGCCATGTCATGATGTGTAGGGAGGAACTGCAGATTAGTTTAGAGATATAGCACAGAAACAGGCCCTTCGGCCCACCGGGTCCATGCCGACCAACGGTCTCCGCACACTAACACTATCCTACGCGCTATGGGCAATTTACAATTATACCAAGCCAATTAGCCTACAAAACCTGGACGTCTTTGGAGTGTGGGAGGAAACCGAAGATCTCGGAGAGAATCCATGCAGGACACAGGGAGAACGTACAAACTCCATTCAGACAGCGCCTGTAGTCGTGATCAAACCCGGGTCTCTGGCACTGTGGGGCAGTAGCTCTACCGCTGTGCCACTGTGCCCCCGTTTAGACAAAAGACAGACCCCAATATCTGGAGTAACTCAGTGAGTCATTCAGGCAGCATCTCTGGAGAAACGTTACAGGTGACATTTCAAGATGAGATCCTTCTTCAGACTGGGAAAACACCTGGAATACAGACGGAAAAGATCCTCAAACACTCCAGTATCTTCTGATTTCTAATTCTCCAATTAAGATCCAATTAAAGGGTAATGCTACGTTTAAATGTTTATATTTGATGAGACAGGGAAGAGCCAGTCATACTGGTAGGATAGGGGGGCAAGACTGCATCATATTTCCTTCGTTGAAAACCATTATTGAACCAGATTATTTGAAAACCAAATATCTGGATATGACAATCCAGTAGCTTCAATGTAGCTTTTTGTTCCCGATTTATTTAATTAATTAATTTACCCACCCCCTACTGTTCTAATGGGATTTTGACTCCTGTTCTGGATTAACAGTCCAGCATTCCAGAAGCCACATTGACCACCATCAGATAACTGGACTATCGGATATCTATACAGAACCAAAAAGTCCAGCGAATGTCTGAGTGACTTTGGGAGGAACCTTTCTCGTTAGCAAGGTGCAAAACACTGAGGTTGGGAAAAGGACAGACTGTTCTTCAGACTGCTCCCCCTTTCCTCAATGCTTCTAGAAATCCAGTCAACTTTCCAATTTCTGAGGCAAGAGTGGGATGGTGGCTTTTCTTCTTCATGGTTCAATTCCTGCCGGGAATGACCCTCATCCCACCCGATCCCTGCTCTGATATGAGCTTGTGCCACAAATACCTGAAGTTTTGGACGTATATTTTTGAAAACGTTTTATTGGCTTGGAATTATATCATCCAAGACTGCTGGTCAAATGGTCCATAACTTGGCCTCCAGAGACAGATGGGATGATGCTGTCATAAGGGTGGCCTGCTTCTTCAATACTGGCAACCCTGGTGCCCCGTAACAATCGAAACACTTTCATGGGCCATGTTCATCCTCTGGGACAAAAGCCAACTTTGAACAGAATGACTAACTCAGATCATCTTCTTACACTTCCTACTGCGGATGAATTACATTACTAGTTGCCAAGGAATCAACCATGCAAAGGTGTTGACTGAACTTCAGGCCATGGACATTAGTGACCAAGCTTGAACTAGGTTACCATGAGACGTGCCAGGAAAACTGAGCTCTGTTGCATGGAGCTGGGAGCCAACAATGGGATGCGTGCAGGACGTGGAATTTTATAGTCCATGTTGGGATGGCCTGCTCCCTTTGACGTGGAGAACAAAGGAAGTCTGAAGTAGGGTCTCAACCCGAAATGTCCCCTATTCCGTTTCTCCAGAGATGCCGTCTGACCCGCTGAGTTACTCCAGCGTTTTGTGTCTATATCTTCAGTGTAAACCAGCATCTGCAGTTCTTTCCTACAAAAGGGATAGAGAAAGGCCGGACATTGCAAGAAATGTCCCAGTGAGCCTCCGCCAGGCTGAAGGGAAGACAGATTCCGAGCCGCTGTGGAGGAAATGGAGAAGATGCAAAGATCGAGGGTGTATAAAGTGAGAAGAGAGGATTGGCAAGAACTTTAAGAGCAAGGGAGAGACTTTGTGATTCCCCTTCATTCATAGAATCTGCTTTCGGTAAATGCCTTTCAAGAGACAATAGGTGCAGGATTAGGCCATTCGGCCCTTCGAGCCAGCACCGCCATTTGATGTGATCATGGCTGATCATCCCCAAACAATACCCCATTCCTGCCTTCTCCCCATATCCACTGACTCCGCTATCTTTATGAGCCCTATCTAGCTCTCTCTTGAAAGTATCCAGAGAACCGCCCTCTGAGGCAGAAGATGAGCTATGACTCCGTGTGACTGGAGTAATATTGAAAGGCAACCCTACCACACGTTGATCCTCTTTCCCCCATCCAAGGAACAGGGGAAGACAATTCTGTCAAGACAGCATTGGATTATTCTCCAATAGTGCCATGCTCCTGTGATGAAAGTAGTTATTTATTTGTCAAGGTACTCTACAACCCAATGGCTTGAGCATTGAATCCCTTTAGGTGTCCTCCACCCCCCCCCCCCCCCCCCCTCCCCAATCCTCCTCCAGTCTCCAATTTTTGTTCTATTTCCATCAACCTCCCCTCCAACTCATCCCAAGCCCCATTTCTGTCCACTACCCACCCAGGCTTGCCATTCCTCCATGTGGATTGATTCCATCCACTCATCACCTCTCCCGCATTTGCTCCCACTATTACCGTCCTTATTTATCAGACGCCAACACTTGTAGCCTTTGCGTCCCAGCTTATCACCCCCCATCACCCCCCCCCCCCCCCCCCATGTCGCCATCTTCACCCTTCCTTGCTCCGTACCTTCATCCCCCCCCCCACAGCTTCACTCTCCCCTCCTCCAACCTTCACTCTCCCCTCTCATCTTCACCAACCCCCAGCCCATTGTCATTCTCACTCCCACCCACCTGGCTCAATTTCCTCTCTCTTGTCAATGCATCATCACCCTTCCCCTCCTCCACCTGGTTCCATCGAAAGATCATCCTTCTCCCCTCCCCTTCCCGCCGGTCACCTCTGGCTCCTGCTCAACCCCCCCCCCCCCCCCCCCCCCACACACCCCCCCCCGTCAAAAGCTGCTCCCACCTGCTGAGTTCCTCCATTGGATTGTCCGTTGCTAGTTATTCGTAACTTTTTTTTAAAAGAGCAAAGTTAACTTGGTTAACTTTTTAAAAAATATTATTGTGCCGTCCCTGGCTTGAGAGAGACCCCGAGACCCCTGAGAAAGATCTTAACCTCTCAACGTGGCAGTCCATTCCCTCCTCTGGCCCTGCCTGGCCCGCTGAGTTCCCCCTGCACTTTGTATTTTCACTCAAGATTCCAGCATCTGCGGTGTCTCCATTTTACCTCACAAACTCTTTGCTAAACTCGACAATAAAAGCACACCTTCACTTTCATTAACGCTTATTTATTCATGTGATGGTGGGTTTTTTTTCATTGTTGTTTTTGCACTGTGTAAAAAGGCAAGTATGTACGTGCACACACAGTAAAAAGGTTACTTGCCCAGTTTGTTGTTTAAAGTTGAGCATTATAAATGCTGAAGGTTTTTTTTTTGTTCCTTCTCTCTTATTTTCCTCTCTGTTGAACGGAAATTAGCGGATAGAGTTCTTTTGTTTCCATAAAATTATTGTGATATTATATATTTAGCAGCCTTTATATCTAAATAAAACTGCAAGATTTTTACCTAAGAGATGTCTGGTCATCATTCTCAACCTGAATCCAAATCCAAAAATCCAAATTGATTTAACAAATGTTTTGCCTGGGCATCCAAGTCCCCGTTAATGTCTTACGATTTTTGCAAAGTTTCTCAAAGACGGTCATTGACTGCTACGCAGGAGGTGCCCACTTGCCCAAGAATGCCTCTCGCAAGCCGGCCCTACCTGTACAACGTACACTGCAGCCCACCCCTTGCCCTGCCATGGACTTGCGTTTTTTTCTCATTTCGTTTAGTTTTAGTTTAGAGATTCAGCACAGAAACAGGACCTTCGGCCCACCGGTTCTGCAGCGACCGGCAATCCCCGCACATTCATATTATCCTACACACACTAGAGATGATTTACATTTTGTTTTAACCTTTTTCTATGGTTTGTATGGAAACTTATTATCTGTTTTATGTAAAAGCACTTTGGTGTCAACGCGAGTTGACTTGAAACGTGCTATATAAATAAAACTTACTTACTTACTTACTTACATTTATAGCAAACCAATTACCAAACCTCCATCTTCGTCTTTGGAGTGTGGGATCAAACCGAAGATCTCGGAAAAAAAACCCACGCGGTCACAGGGAGAACGTACAAACTCCATACAGACAAGTACCCGCAGTCAGGATAGAAGCTAGGTCGCTGGCGCTGTAAGGCCGCAACTTTACTGCTGCGCCACCGTTTTATGATTTTACATATCAATGGTCCCTGGTGCTTTTTTAAGTTCGTAAGTTATAGGAGCGGAATCCGCTTCAGATTGGAGATCGCATCAGGGATGCCGTGAAGAGAGTTATACAAGAGCATGCACTCAGGGATGTCATTCTCCATACATCACCTACTTTGCAAGGCATGATCTGGAATGTCATGCATTGGAACACAAAATAGTACATCACATGAACACACCCTTCAGCCTACAATGTCCGTGCCAAACATGGCGCCCAGTTAATCCATATCCCTCCATTCCCTGCATCTCCATGGCCCGATCCTAAAGCCTCTTCAATGCCACTATCATATCTGCCCCCAGTATCTGCCCCCAGCGCGTTCCAGCAACCCAGCACTCTCTAGGTAAAAAACATATCCCACGCATCCCCTGTAAACTTTGCCCCTCACTTCAAAGCTACGCCCTCTAATCGTTGATATTTCCACCCTGGGAAAAGATTCTGACTCTCTATTCTGTCTCTGCCTCTCATAATTCTGTATAATTGTATCACCTCTTCTCAGCCTCCAGAGTTCTAAAGAACACAACCAAGTCTGTCCAACTTCCTCTCCCTGTAGCCGACACCTCTAAACTAGACATCTGTCTGGTAAACCTCCTCTGCACCCTTTCCAAAGCCTCCACATCCTTCCAGTAATGGGGCAACCAGAACTGCACCTAATCCGAATGTGGCTTTTGCAACATATTAGAGGAATTTCATTTGCCAAGTCAGTCATACAAATAAAAAGCAACGGAACACACAACACACATTTTAACATAAACATCCCTCACAGTGACTCCTCCACATTCCTCACTGTGATGGAAGGCGAAAAAATGTTCAAATCTCTTCCCTTTGCTCTCCCGCGGTCGGGGGCCTTGAGCCCTCCGTTAACGGGACGATCTAGACTCTCGTAGCTGGCTGGCGTTTGGGCCCTCCGCAACAGGCAATCAGCTCCTGCATCGGGGGGGGGATGTCAGCTCCCCCACGCCTGTGATCGAATTCCGCTTGGGGGGCTGGTCGAACCTCTGCGTCGTTGACTCCCGACTCTTACACTCTATGCCCTGACCATTGAGGCGAATCATACCATACGTTTTCTTTACCATGCTATCTGCTTGCGTTGGCCCTTCAAGGAGCAATGGGCTTGGACCCCAAGACCCCTCTGTAATATCAACACTGTCAAGAGTCTTGCCATCAACTGTACACTTTCCCTTTGCATTCGACACCTCAGACTTACCCAGATTTAACTCTGCCTGCCATTTCTCCACCTAATTCTGTAGCTGACCCACTGCCCATTGTGACCCTTTCACGATCTTTCCCCCCATCTGCAACTCAGCCACTATTGGTGTTGTCCACAAACTTTACAATGATGCAATACCTCTTTATTTATCCCAGAGGGAGATTGGTGTGTCACCAGTCAATAGATACAGTCACACGGCATTGAAAAATGTTTCGTGGATTATAATAATAATGAAATGTAACCAACCCATCTGTAATTATGTCCAAGTGATCCATATATATCAAATATCAACAGTGGTGCCAGCACAGATCTGTGTGGAACTCCACAGATCACAAGCATCAAGCCCCAACATCGCTCTGCCACCACAATCCACAAGTCTGAGGAAGGGTCTCGACCCGAAACGTCACCCATTCCTTCTCTCCAGAGATGCTGCCTGTCCCGCTGAGTTACTCCAGCATTTTGTGTCTCCTTTCCACCACAATCCAATGTCTTCTTTGAGTAACCTAGTTCTCAATTCAAAATGGCCAAGTCACCTTGGATCCCATGCATCTTAATGTTGTGGATCAGCCCACAATGAGGGACTTTATCAAATGCCTTACTAACATCCATGTCAACAACTGCCACTGTAATTTCCACAGAAAAGGGCTTCCTGATTGTCCTCTGCAAATAGCCAAGTCAATGTGATAGATTCTCGATCAGTAAAAGCCCTGTCCCACGGTACGAGTTCATTCCAAGAGCTCTCCCGAGTTTGCCCTGATTCGAACTCGGAGATTTACGGCAATGGCCACTCGTCGGTACTCGGGGCTCTCGTTGACATTTTTCAACATGTTGAACAATCTTCACGAGTCTTCCTGTGCTTACCTGCCGTTGCGAGTCTTCCCGAGTACCTGCCGTTAGCACTAAGAGACGTCCCCGAGCTCCGACGTACCCGCTACGTTCATTCTCTGTGCTTACCACGAGTTTGATTTTTTTTAAACTCGGGAGAGCTCTTGGAATGAACTCGTACTGTGGGACAGGGCTATTAGGGTGTCAGGGGTTATGGGGAGAAGGCAGGAAAATCGGGTTGAGAGGAAAATATAGATGAGCCAAGATTGAATGGCAGAGTAGACTTGATGGGCCGAATGGACTAATTCTGTTCATGAACATGAACTTATAATGGATTTTGGTGATACTGGATGGAGCTTCCCCACATAAATCAGACACCGCTGTCTCTTTAAGAACACAGGCAGCTCGTTACACTGCAGGAGGCCGTGGAAATAGACAAGCAATTGAGACTTAGAGTCATAGAGTCATACTGCACAGAACAGGCCCTTCGGCCCAGCTTACGCATGCCCACCTTGGTGCCTCATCTACACAATTCCTACCTGTCTGCGTTTGGCCTATATCCCTTTAAACCTTTCCTATCCATGTACCTGGCTGACCCAACTCTACACTAGGGCCATGCAGACTAACTCCATCCCAAAGATATGGCGGACAGCAAAAGACATTGCTATACCAAAACCTGGCAAAGACGAAAAACTACCAGCAAGCTACCGCCCAATCTCTCTACTCTGCGTCCCAAATTTTAGAACGCCTTATACTACAACGTATATCTCCAGGAGTAGAAGAGATCCTTAGTGTGGATCAGGCAGGTTTCCGCAAGGACCGCAGCACAGGAGAACAAGTTCTGGCCCTAACCACCCGCATTGAAAACGGCTTCGAGAACAAACTGAAGACCGGGGCAGTGTTCCTTGATCTCACCCCAGCCTATGACACTGTGTGGTACAAAGGCCTCCTCCTAAAACCCACCAAAGCACTCCCTGCCTGGGCATCAGAAACCATCAAATCTCTGCTCTTCCTATCGCAGGTTCAGAGTTCACCTTGGTCAGAACAAGAGTGCATGGAGAATGCATAAGAATGGGCTCCCGCAAGGGTCAGTCTTAGCCCCAACCCTGTTCAACCTTTACACAAATGACCTACCCACCACCAAATCCCGCAAATTCATCTATGCAGATGACATCTGTTTGGCCTTCCAAGCACCAGATTTTGGTACATTGGAACAGGTGCTCAATGATGACCTTGCTAAACTGGACAAGTACTGCAAAACCTGGCGCCTAAAACCAAGCCCAGAAAAAACGTTCTCCAGTGTGTTCCACCTCCATAATGCAGAAGCCACAAGAGAACCAAACATCTATCTGAGCAGGACCAAACTGAAGTATGTCCCCACTCCAACCTACCTCGGAGTGACCCTTGACAGGACCCTATCCTTCAAGGAACAACTCAAAAGAACAGCAGCTAAGGTGAAGTCCAGAAACAATCTCCTCAGTAAGCTTGCTGGCTCAAAGTGGGGGGGGCAGCAGCCCCCACACTGCGCATTTCAGCACTAGCCCTTGCATTTTCTTCAGCCGAATATTGTGCCCCTGTTTGGTCCAGGTCATCCCACACACACCATGTGGACACCCAATTGAACTCAACAATGAGGATCATCACAGGAACAATCCGCTCAACACCACTCCCCTGGCTCCCTGTCCTATCCAACATAGCCCCTCCACACATCCGGCGAGTAGTCCTCACTCAAAGGATGCTCCAAAAGACCAAAAACTCCCCTCACCTGCCAATTCACATGGACATCTTCAACCCACCCACTGCTCGACTTCCATCTAGACGACCAATTTGGAAGAACCCACCACCAGCTGATTTCACCATCCAATCAGCTTGGAAAAAGGAATGGGAGTCCAAGGACGTCCCAAATAAACATCTGGTGTCAGACCCCACCCCACCGGTCCCTGGCACCAATCTCCAAAGGAAGCAGTGGACGACGCTGAATAGATTCAGGACTGGGCATGGCCCCGGCTTGGCCAGCCTTCACAAATGGGGCAGCAGTCCAACCCCACGGTGTGCTTGTGGAGAGCAGCAAACAATGCAACACATCATTGAAGCATGCCCTCAACAAAGACTCAAAGGACGACTTGTCACCCTTCATACAGCAAATCAAGAGGCAACTGCTTGGCTAAAGGACTTTGCATTCGCTAAATAAATACCTATCCAAACGTCTTTTAAATGTTGCTATCGTTTCTGCCTTAACTACCCCCTGTGGCAACACATTCCATAAACCCTGTGTGAAGAAGTTGCCTCTCAGATTCCTATTAAAACTTTAAACCTATGTCCTCTGGTTGGTGATTCTTGCACGATGATATCCTATTAATCAATATAGCAAGCGATGTAGCTGCTATGACCAATGAACCTATGAAGCAGGCCTGTTGGAGCAGTGATGCTGTGGCTCCACCCACTCTACCACCAATCTATAGGCCGTCGAGTGTTGTCAAGCAATCGGGAGTCTGGGAACAAACGCATGTGACCTCCCGCTATCCCAATCCCCCTCTCTCGTAGACACCCTGCCCTGTATGTTTCTCAGTGATCTATGGTGAGACTTCCGGAGAGAAAACAAAATTGTGTTTTTTGCACAAGAAGCAGATTTATTTTTTTTTTAAAGTCCAAAGGTCAAGCAAGAGAACAAATCATAAATTCACTGAGGACCAAGTGCAGTGCTTGTTTGTCTGTCAGCTGGTTAACGTGTAGCAGCAGCATATTAAACCAGTGGTTAGTGCTGAGAACTGCTCCAGCTTGAGATTGATGGAAAGACCGTTTGTTTCCAGGCCAGATGCTGCAGGATAGTTTGTATCCTTGAGTGTTTACACAGGGATAATCTCACCGGGCTACTGTGTAGGAAGGAACTGCAGACGCTGGTTTAAACCGAAGATAGACACAAAATGCTGAAGTAACTCAGCAGGACAGGCAGCATCTCTGGAGAAAAGGAATGGATGACGTTTCGTGTCGAGACCCTTCTTCAAGCTGCTTTGAACAGCACTACGTCTTCACACAGCACTGAATACGTTCTTCTTCTGATCGAGTCCACACACAAGATTAGAAGTTGTTCGGCCTGAGCTGAACACACTTCCCGGCATCTGCATACAATGGTGTCTGCCTTGTGCAACTTGGGCGTGGTGATGGAAAGATTGGTGAAAACAGGGTCGTGACGTGAACACTCTTGCCTTGACCCCACTGAATACGTTACACTCTCTTAATTTTCCGTTTAATGAGCGGCACGGTGGCGCAGCGGTAGAGTTGCAGCCTTACAGAGCCAGAGACCCGGGTCCCAGGTTCGATCCTGACTGCGGGTGCTGTCTGTATGAAGTTTGTACATTCTCCCTGTGACTTGCGCGCGTTTTCTTCGGGATCTTCGGTTTCCACCAACACTACAAAGGCGTACCGGTTTGTAGGTTAATTGACTTGGTATAATTGTAAATTGTCCCTAGTGTGTGTAGGATAGTGTTAATGTGCGGGGATCGCTGGCCATTGTGGACTCGGTGGGCTGAAGGGCCTATTTTCGCGCTGTATCTCTAAACTAACAAAAAACTAAACTGCAAAAGGCCCATCCTAGGCTGTAGCAGTTTGACAACCAACAGGACCTTTGTGGAAAAAAGGACACAGAGTGCTGGAGTAACTCAGTGTAATCTGGCAAAATCCTTGGAGAACATGGAGAGGTGACATTTCGGGACGGGACCCATCCCTGACAGGACTTTCGTGGGCTCTCCTCCTTAACAACAGAAAATCAGCAGAGAACTGCAGGAATCTACAGGAAGTACTGGCTCAAGGAGGCCACTCATACCCACACCATCCTGGTCACATTCTCATCTCATCTCACTGCTACCATTGGGAAGAAACATAGAAACATAGAAAATAGGCCCTTCGAGCCTGCACCGCCATTCAATATGATCATGGCTGATCATCCAACTCAGTATCCCATACTTGCCTTCTCTCCATACCCCCTGATCCCTTTAGCCACAAGGGCCACATCTTAAATATAGCCAATGAACTGGCCTCAACTACCTTCTGTGGCAGAGAATTCCAGAGATCCACCACTCTCTGTGTGAAAAATGTTTTTCTCATCTCGGTCCTAAAAGATTTACCCCTTATCCTTAAACTGTGTTCTGGACTTCCCCCAACATCGGGAACAATCTTCCTGCATCTAGCCTGTCCAACCCCTTAAGAATTTTGTAAGTTTCTATAAGAGTTCTGAGTTCTATTCTGAGTTGGATGATCTGCCATGATCATATTAAATGGCGGTGCAGGCTCAAAGGGCCGAATGGCCTACTCCTGCACCTGTTTTCTATGTTTCTATGTTTCTAAGATCCCCCCTCAATCTTCTAAATTCTAGAGAGTACAAGCCGAGTCTATCCAGTCTTTCTTCATATGAAAGTCCTGACATCCCAGGAATCAGTCTGGTGAACCGTCTCTGTACTCCCTCTATGGCAAGAATGTCTTTCCTCAGATTAGAAGACCAAAACTGTACGCAATACTCCAGGTGTGGTCTCACCAAGACCCTGTACAACTGCAGTAGAACCTCCCTGCTCCTATACTCAAATCACCTAGTGCTCCAGTTTCCTCCTACGCTCCAAAGACGTGCAGGTTTGTAGGTTAATTGGTTTCGGTACAAATTGTAGATTGTCCCGAGTGTATAGGGTAGCGCAGTTGTACGGGGATCGCTGGTCAGCGCAGACTCGGTGGGCGAAAAGGCCTGTTTCTACGCTGTATCTCTAAACTAAACTAAAATGGATATGCTGGGAATGCAGGGGTAGGGATCCCACAAAGGCAGAGGAGATTAGTTCAATTTGACATCACGTTCAGCACAGACATTGTGGGCCGAAGGGCCTCTTCCTGTGCTGTTATGTGTTTTATGCTTAGAATGCAAAATGCGGCTGAGACCAGAACAGGGGGCGACAGCTGAGTTGGGACTGACGGGGGCAAGGGGAAGGTTTTGTGTTAAGCTGAGGGTAGGAGCAGAGGGCGGCTTACCGACAAGACGGTACATGTGGGCTGAGTAAAGATCAACAGCCTGAGGGTGAAGCACGATGCAGGTTGTGCCCATTGATTAATCCGTCACAGTTGGCGGCCTGCTCGAGGTTGCCAAGCCAGAGCAGCTGCTGCTGCCTTGAGATCAGGTTGGAGACTGGATGTTGTTTAGTCTGCTCCCCCTCCCCCCCTGCCCCCCCCCCCCCCCCCCCCCCCCCATCACTTTCCCGTTGCCCTCACGGAAACTCTACCTCATCTGCACACATGCGAGACATCGGCCAGAGTTGGCACACCATCAAACGCATCGAAGCATCTCTGCTATGCTTTTGTGAGGCGACTTTCATCTGGCAGAGGGGAGCAGGCGGCTAACTGGTCTCTGACGTTCCCGCACTGCTCCCTTTGCTCCTCTAAATTCCCATGTCAGCGTCCAAATCCCTCAACATGTTGCGTTTGGTTTTTTTTGCGGCCTCTTCTTGGGGCAGATGAAAGGACGGAATTTCTGGCCCGCGCACGTCTTCGATAGCCCCTGGCTCATCAAAGGCCTGCCCGCAACATCGGATATCTGGAGCGGGCCCAAAACTCCAGTAGGGATTACACTGATGACGCTGCATTGCTGGGCTTGGCAAACCAGGGGAGTCAGAACCCAGGGGCGTTCACACGATCAAGGTGAACGCTCGTCACACGGGGTGAATGCTCTCCTCCGCCGCACTGCCGTCCATTAGGCTGTCACTGCAACGCTGCGCATTTGGATTTCCTGCGGCCATTTTACCAGGCTAGCATCCCAGGAAAATATAACTCTTCGGGCTAACAGAATCAAGGGATATGGGGAGAAAGCAGGAATGGGGTACTGATATTGGACGATCAGCCATGATCATATTGGATGGCGGTGCTGGCTCGAATGGCCTACTCCTGCACCTATTTTCTCTGTTTCTAAAATCATGGAATCATAAAGTCACAATTGAAAGGATAGTTCTAGAGCATGGGGTGATCGCTGGTATGTGTGGTCTCTGTGGGTCGAAGGGCCTGTTTCCACACTGTATTTCTAAAGTCAAGATTCAGCAGGTCAGGCAGCATCTGTGGAGGGAATGAACAGATGACGATTCGAGCCAGGAGCCTTCTTCAGGCTGATGGAGTAGGGAGAAGAAAGCTGATAAAAGAGTTGTTGGGGTGGGACAGAGCCTGACAAGTGATAGGTGGATACAGGTGAGGTGGGGAGGTGGGGTGGGGGGAGGTGGTCGATAGATGGGCAGAGATAGCTTCTACAGTTTATGGTGTCTTAAAATCACCTGCATCTGCGGTAAGATGACCCTGCGGTCTATTGTAACAGGGAAGAAGTAGAAACAAGGAACTGCAGATGCTGGTTTAGACCAAAGAAAGATATAAAGTGCTGGAGTGACTCAGCGGGTCAGGCAGTATCTCTGGAGAAAAAGGGTGGTCCTGACGCAAAATGTCACCCATCCTTTCTCACCAGAGATGCTGCCCGACCCGTTGAGTAACCCCAGCACTTTGCATCTATCAGGGAAGAAGTCTCAGTATCTCTCTCCCTTTATTCAACATGGATGTACAAGTAATGTGCAGAATGTGTTGATATTGAACCTCACTTCTCACGTGACGTTGGCTGCATTTGTAGCTGCCTGAAATTGATGTAACGGGTGAAATGAAATTAATTTCCCATGCAGTGATTCACTGAGCAAGCGGGCCTGTGTAGTGTTCATTCACTGATTGATTCAGACATCCTGAGCCTTGACTAATGTGGGGCCTAAGTTACAAAAACCCTCTCAAGGGGAAATGATGCTGGGGCACTATCAACCCCGAACAAAGATACCGAGCATAAACTGTAGCCCTGTGTTAAACAAACTTGCCTCAGTGAGTCATAGCAATTGTAGGTTCAAATCCCCTACCTGGGACCTGTGAACTCTGAATGTTCAGTCCCTGCCCGTGGGCGGCTCGGAGACGCAGCGGTGGAATCACTGCCTTTCAGCACCAGAGACCCGGGTTGAACCCTGACTACGGGTGCTGCCTGTACAGGCTTTGTACCTTCTCTCCATGACCTGCGTGGGTTTTGTCCAGAATCTCTGGTTTCCTGCCACACTCCAAAGACGTACAGGTTTGTCGGCGAATAGTATATTCCCTTTATCATGTATCTGTACATTGTGGATGGCTCAATTGTAATCATGTCTTGTCTTTCCACTGATTGGCAACAAAGGCACATCACTGCACCTCCATACACCCGACAATAGACTAAACTCAAACTCAGAGTTTCCTGGACTTTATCTTGCACTAAAACGCTATTCCCTTATCATGTATCTATACACTGTAAATGGCTGGATTGTAATCCGCTGACTGGTTAGCAGGCAACAAAAGCTTTTCACTGTACTGGTTCTGGTTGATTGCTGCGCAAACACCTCATCAGTGGTTACACGTGACAATAAACGGAAATAAACGTAATTTATAGCCTGGAGATGCAGATGCTGGAGCCTTGAGCAAAAAAATAAACAAGTGTTGGCGGAACTCAGCAGATCAGATCATCCGCATAACCTTCATCACTCTGACCCGAAACATCGGCTGTCTTTTCCCTGCCACAGCTGCTGCCTGGCCAGCCAGCAACTTTGTTTCTTGGTCACTCCGAGCCTGTTGTGGCTCGTTAGATCGTTACAGAGGGCAATGGGTTTACACAGTGCAGGTAGGCTTTGCTGACAATCACCTCTGCCCCTGCAACACCCCCCCCCCCATATCTGCCCCCTATCTGCCCCCCCATCTCCCCCATCCTCATCCCCCCCACCGTCCCCCAAATCCTCCCCCCAATCCTCATCATCCCCCCATCCCCATATCTCCACCCCCCCCCTAATCCTCACCCCCCCATCACCACCCTCCATCCCCCCCATCACCCTCGCCCCCCCCCCAACCCCAACCCCCCCCCCCCACCACCCCCCCCATCCCCCCCCAATCCTCACCCCCCCCCATCCCCCCCCCCCCCCCCCTCCATCCCCCCTGAAGAAACCAGCGACCCATCACTGTGAACCATGGCTGTCTGCATGGTGCAGTGACTCCGCTGTCTACATGCAATCGAGCAGCTTGCTCGGCCATTTGAGAGGGCAATTGCAAGTCAATTATGCTGCCGCCGCTGATCTGAATCCAGGTGGTTATTAACCATTAATGATAATGCCAGATTTATTTTAATTAGCTGTATTTAAATTCCCCTGCCGAAATGCTGGGATTTGAACCTGCACTCATCAGTCCCGACATGTGGGTAATTAATCCAGTAACATAACCACTGCATCGCTGCAACCCCGCGTACCAAATGCTACTAATGAGGTGGACAACTGGGTCAAGAGATTGCATGAACTCTGCCACCAGCTAATGGGTGGAATATTGTTGCAATATATTAGCTCGCTGGCCTCAATATGTTCGGCTGCACCAGCCTGGAGGTTTTGAAATGAGCGATCGGGAATGCATTCAAAATAAGACTTTTCTTTTTAACATTTTTTTCAATTAGTTATGACTGGTGATTAATTATGTTTTATAGTGGGAGGGTATTTAAGGGAAAGGTCTCCAGTTTAACATCATAAATCAGCTGGATGGAGGTTACCGAAACTGTATGTTTCCTGAAATGTGAGACTACATATTGCTGCCTCTTGTCTGGGGTCGCCCCATACATCAACAGCTCACGTCGACTTCTCGTCTTCCCACTCGGCGAGTTTCTAGACTTGATGCATGCCTCATACGTGACAACTCTGCTCCCCCAGCGAAGATCAGTCACTAGCAACAGCTGTGCCTCAATGGGTGGAGCTCATCATACTTCCTTCAACTGTTCAAGTCCCACGTTTCAGAGACTTTTGTGGCATCGTTTAGTTTAGTTTAGTTTGGTTTAGAGATACAGTGCGGCCACAGGCCCTTCGGCCCACCAACTCCGTGCCGACCCCGCACGCTAAAACTATCTTAGAAACATAGAAACATAGAAAATAGGTGCAGGAGTAGGCCATTCGGCCCTTCGAGCCTGCACCGCCATTCAATATGATCATGGCTGATCATCCACACGTGACAATTTACAATTTTATCAAAGCTAATTTCGGGTGTCAGGGGTTACGGGGAGAAGGCAGATGAATGGGGTTAGGAAGGAAAGATAGACCAGCCGTGATAGATCACCAGTCGGGACTGATGAGTGCTGGTTCAAATCCCAGCATTTCGGCAGGGGAATTTAAATACAAGGCTGATGGGGTGAAATACCACCAGATTCAATAAAACGCAGATGCCCATGAAAAGTGCATTGGCAGAAGTTCTACCCCTTTGTGAGCACAGTATATCCCATTTAATGCAGCAAGTCAGAGTGTTTTAGAGGCAAGATAATGATACTAGGTCTATAATCATGTCTAGAATGTGATTATTCAGACCAAAGACATTAAACTAGAGGATGTATTGGTACTGGTATTAGTTTGTTGCAGTCACTTGTGCCAGAACACAGTTAAAAAAATCTTTATTTTGCTTGCTAACCAGGCAAATCATGTCATAAATGAGTACATCAGATGATACAAACGAGAGTGCAGAATATGATATTACAGCTATAAAGTGCAGAAAAGATTCACAAGGAAGTTGCCTGGACTGCAAGGTGGGGGAGGAGCCTGAAGACTGCAACAACCAGGTTCAGGAATAGCTACTTCCCCACAGCCATCAGGCTATTAAACCTGGCTCGGACAAAACTCTGATTATTAATAACCCATTTTCTGTTATTTGCACTTTATCAGTTTATTTATTCATGTGTGTATATATTTATATCATGGTATATGGGCACACTGATCTGTTTTGTAGTAAATGCCTACTATGTTCTGTGTGCTGAAGCAAAGCAAGAATTTCATTGTCCTATACAGGGACACATGACAATATCGGAGTGGTGGCGTGGCTCTGGCTGCAGCGGCATACCGGCAGTCCCGTTGTTTTGTGTTTTTTATGTTGTTTATTTTGTTTTGGTTAGTCTCGTTTTTTTGGTTTTAGTTTGTGTTTTGGGGGGGGGGGGTTAAACGGGTTTTGCAGTCTCTCCCTGCGGGGGAATACGACCTTTTTGTCGTATTCCCCTTCTCTGCCTCCGTCTGCGATGAGGCCTAATGGAGCTGACGACCTCGAGGCTCCGAAGGCAGAGCACCGTCAGGACTCGCTCTGAGCTCGCTCCCGTGAGGGTGGTCCGGCTCAGGGCTGGAAGAGGCTGGGACGCTCCCGTGAGGGCGGCCAGCCCGAGGGTGGAACGAGGCTCCCGTCGGAGCGGCCGAGCTCGGGGAGGTGCGGCGCTGGCAGCCCGAGGGAGGTTCGGCGCCCAAGTCGGGGCGGCTCGGTCCGGGGGAGGTTCGGCGCCCAAGTCGGGGCGGCCCAGCCCGAGGCTGAAGACGGAGCAGTACTCACGTGAGGGTGGCTGGGACGGTGTTCTGGTGGTGGTGGCCTGAGTCCGGGGTTCGGCCGCGGGCCAGCGGCTGCGTCTGCAGAACTGGTGGGCGGCAGCTTTGACCACCCCGGGCCGCGGTGTTTGAGCCGCGGGACTGTTTTTAACATCGCCCGGGGGGTATCGCCCCAGCGCAGAGGGAGAAGAGGAGGGAAGAGACTGCAGACCTAAGACTTTAGCCTCCATCACAGTGAGGAGATGCTGGGTGGACTCACTGTGGTGGATGTTAATATGTGTTTATTGTTGTTTTATTGTATGGTATTATATGTATGACTGCTGAAATTTTGTTCAGACTTCGGTCTGAATGACAATAAAAGGCTATCTATCTATCTAAACTCACTTGACTTGAGTCATTAGGAGAGGCTGGATAGTTGGATAGACTATTTATAGATTACTAGATAGACTATTTTTCTTGGATCGAATGAGGTTGAGGGGCGTAAACCTTATAGAGGTATATAGAATTATGAGAGGCATGTAGAGGGAAGATAGTCACAGTCGTTTTTTTTACGGGGTAGGGGAGGGTCAAACAAGAAGGCAGATTTTTAAGGGGAAAATTGAATGATATAAAGGGCATGTGATGGGGCAAGATTTCACTCGGAGGGTGATGGGTAGATGGAATGAGCTGCCAAATAATGAATATGAATGAATGATTAACTTTATTGGCCAAGTATTCACATACAAGGAATTTGCCTTGGTGCTCCGCCCGCAAGTGACAACATGACATACAGTGACAGTTAGGAATGACACTTAAAACACTAAACATTAATAATAGAACATTATCAATTAACCATGTGAATTAAAAGCGGTTGAGTTAGGTTTTTCAACATTTAAAGACATTCAGACAGTCCATGAATATGAAAGGTTTAAAGCCTCTTTTATCCATGGTAAGGGAGTCTAAAACTTGAAGGAATAGGCTTAGGGTGAATGGGGAAAGATTTAACAACCATGCCCTGCAAATAAATATTATATAATTATTCATTCACGGGGTATGAATGGCATTGGTGGGATCAGTGTTTTATTGTCCATCTCTAGGTGTCCCTGAATTGAGTATTTAACCTCCCAACCATTTCGGGGAAGGTTAAGAGTCAATCATGTATGTGGGTCGAGAGTCAAGATAGGCCAAGTGAGTAACGCCAACAGACTTCTCTTCTGTCCCAAAATGTCACCCATCCTTTTTCTCCAGAGATGGTGCCTGACCCGTTGAGTTACCCCACAACTTTGTGTTTATGTCAAACCTCTCTTCTCTGTGGATTTTAGTTATAAAAAAATCAGTAACTTGACGATTACCAAACCTCATTCAATGGTATTTCATTGTCGCCTGTACCTGGGTAAAGCAAAATTTGCTCACAGTTCAGTGAAAATCTTACCGTACAATCATAAAGTACAAGGTTTGAAATATAATAGGTCAGTAGATTACAAGAGTTGCCGCATTTTCGGCACCATCTTGCGTCTTTGATTTTCAAAGTTCTTTAAAATGTAGGCCTCAACTTGGCATTAAAGGTGGTGGCTCAGCGGTAGAGTTGCCGCCTTACGATGCCAGAGACTGCGGTTTGATCCTGACTACGGGTGCTGTCTGCACAAAGTTTGTTCCTTTCCCCCATGACCGTGTGGGTTTTCTCCAGGTGTTCCAGTTTCCTCCCACATTCCAAAGACGTACAGGTTTGTAGGTTAATAGGCTACGGTAAAAATTGTACACTGTCCCTAGTGTGTAGGATTGTGCTAGTGTACAGGACAGTTGTTCGTCGGCACGGATTTCCTGTTTCCGCGCAATATCTCTAAAGTCTAAAAGCCCGCTGACCTAACGGTGGCACTGGGTCGGAATTACAGGGTCAGCCCAGCTTGGCGATGGCGTTGGTTTCTTCCACCGCCGCGCCAAGCCGTGTCCGATCCGCGCGCTCGCCTGACTTATGATGGGCCTCCAGCAACGCCCGCTCCATGGGCACATCGACCGGACATGTCCCTACTCTCCCACGGCCACCATCCGCCTCCGACCCCATGCACTAGGTCGTGGGGGTTGAGCCCCCAGCCCAGTCACGTTCACAACTCCTCTTCTCTCTCCCACCATCTTGAAGGCAAAGCCCTTCGCAACGCTAGCCCTTACTTGCGTTTAAACTCCCCAGTTGCTAGAAAGTGGGATTCAAACTCCAGTCACTGGATCAGTGGCCCAGCCCTCTGGATCCTACAGTCGTCTAGATGAGGGTGGACCTCATCAAAACTTAGCAAAGAGTGAAGGGCCTGGATAGAGTGGATGTGAAGAGGATATATCCACTCGTGGGAGAGTCTAGGACCAGGGGCCACAGCCTCAGAATAAAGGGACAAACCTTTAGAAAGGAGATGAAGAGGAATTTCTTTAGTCAGAGGGTGGTGAATCTGTGGAATTTATTGCCACAGACGGCCATGGAGGCCAAGTGAATGGATGTTTTTAAGGCGGAGATTGATAGATTCTTGATTAATATGGGTGTCAGGGGTTATGGGGCGAAAGCAGGAGAATGGGGTTGAGAGGGAAAGATAGGTCAGCCATGATTGGGTGGCGGAGTGGAGTAGATGGGCCGAATGGCCTAATTCTGCTCCTAGAAGATATGAACTTATGACCTAGCATGATGACCACTGCAATGCTCCTGAAACGTTATCTGATGTTCTTGAGTGCAGGGTCATGCCTTCAATAGTTCAGTCCGTCAATAGCTGGTCTTCCTCATCCTCTGAGGTGGTTTGATTGCTCTAGAAGGTTTAGACTTTGGGGGCTTGCTAATTGACGTGAACATCTGATATGGTGCCTGGCAAGGAATGCAAATGTGATAGACTGGGGATTAACATCTGGCAAGAACTTACATCAAAAGCGCTTGAAGACTCGTCAACTCTCCACCTTAGCGCCTTCATCACGGATCTGTCCAGGGGCTTGCTGTTCTTAAGTTCTAGTTCCTTCAGCTGTTCTGGGATAAGGATATGATGGTTTCCTGCAGTTGATGCATTAAACACTTTTATCTCAATGGTTTTCGCCACATTTACTGCTTTAACTCCTTCCAATTAAATTCGAATAAAGGCCTGGATGGAGTGGACGTGGAGAGGATGTTTCCACTAGTGGGAGAGTCTAGGACTAGAGGCCACAGCCTCAAGATAAAAGGATGTACCTTTAGGAAGGAGATGAGGAGGAATTTCTTCAGGCAGAGGGTGGTGAATCTGTGGAATTCATTGCCACGGACGGCTGTGGAGGCCAAGTCAATGGATATTTTTAAGGCAGAAGTTGACAGATTCGAGATTAGTGCGGGTGTCAGGGGTTACGGGGAGAAGGCAGGAGAATGGGGTTGAGAGGGAAAGATAGATCATCTGTGATGAAATGGTGAAGTAGAATTGATGGGCTGAATGGTCTAATTTTGCTCCTATCACTTATGAACATGACCATATAAAGCATTCAACATGCTAACTGAATTAAAGATGTCCTAAACTGGCAATTAATAATAAAAGCAGAAAATGCTGGAAATTCTTTGCAGGTCGGACAGCATCTGCGGAGAGGTATTGATATTAATTTATTATTATCATATGGTACTGATATACAGTGAACAACTTTGTTTTGCAAGTATTCAATCTAATCACACCATAAATGAGAACTTCAGGTAGCACAAAAGAGAAAATAAACAGAGTGCAGAAAATAGTGTTAAGGTTGCAGAGAAAGTGCAGGTGAAAAAAAAAGTACACACCACAATGAGGTTGATTTTAAGATTGGGAATTGATTCTTAGCATATGAGAGGTCCGTTCAAGAGTCTGATAACAGCAGAGAAGAAGCTGTTCCTGAATCTGATGGTACGTGCTTTTGTGCTTTTGTATTTTCTGCCCACTGGGCTGAAAGGCCTGTTCCGTGCAGTATGACTCTATGACTCAATTGAAGCAATTGCTTGTCAATTTCCACGGCCTCCCGCAGTGTAACGAGCTGCCTGTGTTCTTAAAGAGACAGTGGTGTCTGATTTCTGTGGGGAAGCTCCATCCACTATAACCAAAATCCTTTATAAGTTCATCTTCATAAGTGATGGGAACAGTATTAGGTAATTGGACCCATCAAGTCTACATAGATGCTGCCTCACCCGCTGAGTTTCTCCAGCATTTTTGTCTATCTTCGATTTTTCCAGCATCTGCAGTTCCTTCTTAATCATGGCTGATCTATTTTACCATCTCAACCCCATTCTCCTGCCTTCTCCCCATAACCCCGACACCCGTACTCATCAAGAATCTATCAATTTCTGCCTTAAAAATATCCATTGAGGTGGCCTCCACAGCCTTCTGCGGCAATGAATTCAACAGATTCTCCACCATCTGACGAAACAAATTCCTCCTCATCTTCTTCCTGAAGGTACATCCTTTTATTCTGAGGCTGTGGCCTCTGGTCCTGGACTCTCCCACCCGCACAAATCAAGAATCTATCAATCTCCACCTTAAAAATATCCCTTGACTTGGCTCACCACAGCCTTCCATGGCATAAAAAGGTCAATAGACAATAGACAATAGACGATAGGTGCAGGAGTAGGCAATTCGGCCCTTCGAGTCAGCACCGCCATTCAATGTGATCTTGGCTGATCATCCCCAATCAGTACCCCGTTCTTGCCTTCTCTCCATATCCCCTGACTCCGCTATCTTTAAGAGCCCTATCTAGCTCTCTCTTGAAAGTATCTAGAGAACCGGCCTCCACCGCCCTCTGAGGCAGAGAATTCCATGGTCTCACAACTCTCTGTGAGAAAAAAGTGTTTCCTCATCTCCGTTCTAAATGGCTTACCCCTTATTCTTAAACTGTGGCCCCTGCTTCTGGACTCCCCAACATCGGGAACATGTTTCCTGCCTCTAGCGTGTCCGAGCCCTTAACAATCATATGCTTCAATAAGATATCCTCTCATCCTTCTAAACTCCAGTGTACAAGATCAGCTGCTCCATTCTCTCAGCATATGACAGTCCCATCATCCCGGGAATTAACCTTGTAAACCTGCGCTGCACTCCCTCAATAGCAAGAATGTCCTTCCTCAAATTAGGGGACCACAACTGCACACAATACTCCAGGTGTGGTCTCACTAGGGCCCTGTACAACTGCAGAAGGTCCATTGTAATGAGGGCAGACTGTATGGAGAATCCTAGCCTGGGTGATGTTAATCCAGTTTCACAGCCACTGCACTACGTCACCCAGTCATAGCTAGCAGGATTTAAACCGTAGCATTCCGCACAGATAATGAGGAGATAAGATTAATAGAGGTTACAAAGGCCCCACAGTAATTCTGTGTTAACTGCTCACTGATTATAAATTTACATCTGAGATCCATGTTTGACATTGATAGAAATTGGTATGATTAATTTTTGATTAGGCTGTAGGAGCTGACGAGGTAACAGCCTGACCACTAATGGATTCCATGCTAAACACTCAGCGGCTGAAATGTTTCTGGAACTTGTGCAACCTTGCCCGTCGAAGTTTGCACAGGTAAATTGCTTTCTTTTCCCGTTCCTCCTGGGTGGACAGGCAACTATCCCGCGAAACTGGTTCAGTTTCTTCTGCGGGGAACCGATTGAAAGCAGCAGGCTCGTTTCTATCAAAGATCCTATAGCTTTGCTATAGGATCTTTGCTTTCTATAGGTGATGGAAGCAGCCCCTGCCGAATTACTGCAGCACCCCCTGCACCTTCCAAAGTGCAATAACATCATGGGAAACAGGGTGCAGAAGTGCGGCAAGGTGGCGCAGTGGTAGAGTTGTTGCCTTACAGCGTTTACACCACCAGAGACCCGGGTTCGATCCCGACTACAGGTGCTGTCTGCACGGAGTCTGTATACGTTCTCCCCGTGACCTGCGTGGGTTTTCCCCGCGATCTTCGGTTTCTTCCCCCCGCCACGGGTACCATGTAAATCCCGTGCTACCTGCTCCATGGTCAGTTGGTCGGTGACTAAACTGTCTTCCCCCCCCCCCCCAACCTGGTTTGCCAGATGAGGAGGGGGCTGTGGACCCCCAGCAGGACTAAAAACAAGACCTGTCAAAGGGCGGATGAGCTTCGAGCAAGCCAACGGCCATCCACACTTCAATAGAAGTTGCGATCACTGCCGTACATAGGAATGATGATGAAGCACACACACCAGAATCCTATACTTCCAGCGGCGGAAGTCCGCAGGAACTGGAGGACAGAGATGTGTGGTGCGTCCTTCACTGTTCCCGTTGGAAACCAGCACCACTGTGTCGCTAATGTTTTCAACGATGATGAATAAATGAATGAATGGATGTTGGCCTGGAAACTGGATTAAAAATCTTGGTCGTGATCTCCACTCATCTCTCCCCCCCCCCTCGCCCCCCTCCTAACTCATTTCTCCATCGCCACCCCCCCCCCCCTTACCTGGATCCACCCATCACTTTGAACTCTATAGCATGAAACAGGCCCCTCAGCCCATCTTGTCCATGCCAATCAAGTTCATAAGGTCATAAGTTATGGGAGCAGAATTAGACCATTTAGCCCAAGTTGGCATATTGGGCTAGTCCCATTCGGCCTCAATTCATCATTATCCCTCTAAAACAAGGGTTCCCAACCTGGGGTAAATTTCACCTACCCAGGGGGTAAATTTGTTGATTCTGGATTAGTACATATTTTTTCTCATTGACTGACTGTGTTTGGTTCTGGTATACCGGTATCTGTTCATCATTAGTTGTTCATAAATAAGTGAAATAACATTGTTATTTGCTATTAAAGTTGCCAAGGGGTAAACGGGACGAAAAAGTTTGGGAACCCCTGCTCTAAAACCTCCCTTTCCATATATCAGTTCAACTCAGTTCAGTTCAGTTTTAGTTTATTGTCACGTGTACCAAGGTACAGTTAAAAGCTTTTGTTGTGTGCTAGCCAGTTAGTAGAAAGACAATATATAATTACAATCGAGCCATTTACAGTGTATAGATGCATGATAATGGTTTAACGTTTAGTGCAAAGTAAAGCCAGCAAAGTCCGATCAAGGGTAGTCCAAGGGCCATCAAAGAGGTAGATTGTAGTCCAGCACTGCTCTCTGGTTGTGGTAGGATGATTCCGTTGCCTGATAACAGCTGGGAAGAAACTGTCCCCGAATCTGGTTGTGTGCGTTTTCACACTTCTATACCGTTTGCCTGATGGGATATATTTGTCCAGTCATAATTGTATTGTTTCTATAGCTTCCTCTGCAAATTCATTCCAGATACGGACTGCCCTCTGAGTGAAAGGTTTACCCCCCGAGGTCCCTCTTACCAGCTCTTGCCCCAGCCATTCCACTCCCCTCCCCTCCCCCTGTGCTCCATCAGTCTGAAGAAGGGTATCGACCCAATGCTGGCTGTTCACCTCCCTCTGCAGGTGATGCCTCATGCACCCAAGTTCCTCCAGCACTTCGCTTTATGCTCAAGATTCCAGCATTTGTGGTCTCTTGTGGCTTCATAACAAAACGAGGTTAATTCAATGGTGAGGACTTTACCCAGATAAAAACCGATACGGCAGTGATGGTGGCACGGTGGCGCAGCGATAAAGTTGCTTCCTTATGCCCCTGTTCCATTTAGGAAACCTGAACGGAAATCTCTGGAGACTTTGCGCCCCACCCAAGGTTTCCGTGCGGTTCCCGGAGGTTGCAAGTGGTTGCCGGAGGTTTCAGGTAGTGGAAGCAGGTAGGGAGACTGACAAAAACCTCCGGAAACCTCCGGGAGCACGGAAACCTTGGGTGGGGCGCAAAGTCTCCAGAGGTTTCCGTTCAGGTTTCCTAAGTAGGACAGGGGCATTACAGAACAAGAGACCTGGGTACGATCCTGACAGGTGCTGTCTGTACGGAGTTTGTATGTTCTCCCTGTGACTGCGTGTGGGTTTTCTCCGGGTGCTCCGGTTTCCTCCCACCCTCCAAAGACATACAGGTTTGTAGGTTAATTGTCTTTGGTAAGTAATAACATTTTCCCTATTAGGTAGGATTGTACTGGTGATCACTGGTCAGCTTGGATTCAGTGGACTGAAGAGCCTGTTTCCGTGCTGTATCTCGAATGTCTAAAAGTTTATAAAGTAAATAAACCCACTTTTACTTATATTAATAAAGTTAAACACATCCCTTTCAATAGAAACATAGAAATTAGGTGCAGGAGTAGGCCATTTGGCCCTTCGAGCCTGCACCGTCATTCAATATGATCATGACTGATCATCCAACTCAGTATCCCGTACCTGCATTCTCTCCATACCCTCTGATCCCCTTAGCCACAAGGGCCACATCTAACTCCCTCTTAAATATAGCCAATGAACTGGCCTCAACTATCCTCTGTGGCAGAGAGTTCCAGAGATTCACCACTCTCTGTGTGAAAAAAGTTCTCCTCATCTCGGCTTTAAAGGATTTCCCCCTTATCCTTAAGCTGTGACCCCTTGTCCTGGACTTCCCCAACATCGGGAACAATCTTCCTGCATCTAGCCTGTCCAACCCCTTAAGAATTTTGTAACTTTATAATAAAAAGTTAAAGTAAAACAAATGATTGTGCCCTTTCACATTGCCCGATTATGCTGGTTCATGGAATATTTCATATTATTAATTGGACAAATGAATGTAAGCAGAACCAGATCCCTAACTGAGGCAGGGTAATTTGCTGACTGTTGCCAAGCAGAAATCCAACTTTTTCTCTCCCTTAAACGAGCCATTAATAAGCAGCAATATTTCTTTTGCGTTGTTCAAAGTCTGCACATTCCCTCGCCTGCCAGTATTTTAGCGAACTTGGAATTAATCTGCATCCAAAAAAAAAAAATTCACTTAAAATTAAAAATAGTAACCTGCCGTATTTCACTTTGCCAGGCCTCTCGTAAGGTTTATATTTATATACGATTTGAGAACCATAAAATTCTGCAAAGTACTTGATCCTCACAGCCAATTACTCTTGCGAATAAAATTCAAGGGAAATTTATCCTCCTCGGTTTGCCCTTTGTGCTCAGGTCCATGTTAGAGCAGTGATCGTACAGACAGCAGCTGTTTCTGCATCTCCCAACAGCAGCGGGAAAAGGCCGAGTCAAGGTCGGAGCCGGGTCATGCTTCCAACAAGAGCCCTTGATAAAATGATATCCTGTCCGCCTGACAGTACCACCAGACTATAACAGGATATTTCAGCAACAAAACTCTCGCCGGGCCGACACAATGGAAAGTGGTTTCCGCAGGGTGCGGGACACGGATCAGGAATAGCGTTAAACTGGCACTATAAGAGTGCTGGGGAAACAGGAGACGGTTTAGTCTCTCGGGCCTGCTTCGATTTCAATAAGACCCAGGCTGATTGTGACCCCACTTCATCATTACCTGCTCCCCACAACCCTTCGTATTTTTTGGGTGGTGTCGAGCTATTATAAAAATAATCACAATTAATCATGCATTTAAAAAAAAAATCACGGCATAAGTCCAACGGCAGTGGTAGAACCACTGCCTCACAGCGCCAGAGACCCAGGTTCGATCCTGGCCTCGGGTGCTGTCTGTGTGCAGTTTGTGCGTGCGTTCTCCCTGTTTCCTCCAGGGGCTCCCTCCCACATCCCACAGACGTGCGGATTGTAGGGTAATTGGCCCTCTGTAAATTGTCCCGAGTGTGTCGGGAGTGGATGTGAAAGTGGTGCAACCCAGAGCTGGCATGAATGGTCAGCATGGACTCGGTGGGCCGAAGGGCCTGTTTCCCAGCTGTATCTCTGAAGTTAAGTAAACGTAAGCATGACCTGCCATGCTACATTAAAGGGCAAAAAAGTTGAAAACCTGTGGGGTGATCTTATTAAAATATATGTGATCCCGAGGGGGTGTGACAGGGTAGAGGTGATCCAGCCAGTGGGAGAAACTCAAACAGGAGAACGCAGTTACATATAAAATTATAAAAGGGCTGGACAAACTAGATGCAGGAAAAATGTTCCCAATGTTGGGCGAGTCCAGAACCAGGGGCCACAGTCTTAGAATAATGGGGAGGCCATTTAATACTGAGGTGAGAAAAACTTTTTCATCCAGAGAGTTGTAAATTTGTGGAAATCCCTGCCACAGAGGGCAGTGGAGGCCAAGTCACTGGATGGCTTTAAGAGAGAGTTAGATAGAGCTCTAGGGGCTAGTGGAATCAAGGGATATGGGGAAAAGGCAGGCACGGGTTATTGATTGGGGATGATCTGCCATGATCACAATGAATGACGGTGCTGGCTCGAAGGGCCGAATGGCCTCCTCCTGCACCTATTGTCTATGTTTTCCAAGGTGAGAGAGCAGTCATTAATGAACGGTGTTATTCTGGATGGAGTTCTGTGACCAGTGTTGTTCTGCAGGGAATGTGCTGGGACCTCTGTTGTTTGTAATATGTATAATTTACTTGGATGTAAATGTGGCAGATGACCAAAATATGTGGAGATGGGGACAGTGAGGAAGTATAAAGCAGGATGTAGGTCAGCTCCGGAAATGGGCAGAAAAATGGCAGATGGAGTTTAATCCCAGCAAGTCTGAAGTGTGACACTGTTGGAAGTTTAGTTTAGTTTTGAGATACAGCGCCGAAACAGTCCCTTCGGCCCACCGAGTCAGCATCGACCAGCGATCCCTCATACTAACATTATCCAACACAGGTTAGGGACAATTTACATTTGTACCAAGTCAATTAACCTACAAAAAATCTTTGGCATGTGGGAGGAAACTGAAGATCTCAGAGAGAAATGCAGTCATTGGGAGAACGTAAAAATAGCACCCGTAGTCAGGATCGAACCCGGGTCTCTGGCACTGAAAGTGCTGCAAGGCAGTAACCGCTGCACCACCGAGCCACCCTATAGTTAAATTTAGTTTAGTTTAGTTTGGTTTATTGTCATGTGTAGTGGGGTACTGTGAAAAGCTTTATGTTGCGTGCTATCCAGTTGGTGGAATGGTTGATGGAATGTATGTGTGATTACAATCGAGCTGTCCACGCTGTGAAGATATTGGATAAGGGGGTTAACATATAAAGTAAGAAATACCACTGTTGGAGTGGAGGTTTAAAAGGGTGGGGCGATTGTATTCAGTGATTGCAGATCCACGTCTGGGACCAGCGCACAGCGAATCGCCCGGCTTGGGCACCATCATGATCGCCTATTTGTAGTTTGTTTGGTGGTTTGTTTGTTTGTCTTTTTGCACAAAGTCCCCGAGCATTGCCACTTTACATTTCACTGCACATCTCGTATGTGTATGTGACGAATACACTTGACTTGACTATTTTAATGTAAAGGGGAAGCCATGATCATATTGGATGGCGGGCAGGCTTCAAGAGCCAAGTGGGCTACTCTGGCTCCTATTATCCAGTGCTATTGTGTAACATGTTCCAGACATTTGCCTTTTTGATGTAATTTCTGTAGCTGATCTGCATTCAGAAAGTATTCAGACCCCTTCACTTCTTCCACATTTTGTTACGTTACAGCCTTATTCTAAAATTGAATAAATTCTTTTTTTTAATCATCAATCTGCACACAATATCCCATAATAAAAAAGTGAAAACAGGTGTTTAGAAATTTTTGCAAAGTAATTCAAAAGAAATGACTGAAATATCACATTCACATAAGTATTCAGACCCTTTACTGAATACTTTGTTGAGGCTCCTTGAGCTGCAATTAAATCCTTAAGTCTTCTTGGGTATGATGCTAAAGCTTGGCACACCTGGATTTGGGTAATTTCTCCCATTCTTCTCTGCAGATCCTCTCAAGCTCTATCAGGTTGGATGGGGAGCGTCGATGCACAGCTATTTTCAGGTCCCTCCAGAGATGTTCGAACGGGTTCAAGTCCAGGCTCTGGCTGGGTCACTACAGTACATTCACAGACTTGTCATGAAGTTGTCTTAGCTGTGTGCTTAGGGTCGTTGTCCTGTTGGAAGGTAAACCTCAACCCCAGTCTGAGGTCCAGAACGCTCTGGAGCAGGTTTTCATCAAGGATCTCTCTGTACTTTGCTCCATTCATCTTTCCCTCGATCCTGACTGTGTTCCAGTTCCTATCGCTGAAAAACATCCCCACAGCATGATACTGCCACCACCGTGCTTCACCATAGATATGGTATTGGCCAGACGTGACATTTGGCATTCAGGCCAAATAATTCAATCTTGGTTTCATGAGACCAGAGAATCTTGTTTACGTGTCTTTTGGCAAACTCCACGCGGGCTGTCATGTGCCTTTTACTGAGGACTCATCTGGCCACTCAATCTGGACTACACTTCTTCCCACCCTGCTTCCTGTAAGGACTCCATCCCCTACTCCCAATTCCTCCGTCTACGCCGCATCTGCTCCACGGATGAGGCGTTCCACACCAGGACATCTGAAATGTCCTCACTATTCAGGGAACGGGGGTTCCCCTCCTCCACCATAAATGAGGCTCGCACCAGGGTCTCTTCCATACCTCGCAACACTGCTCTCTCTCCCCATCCCCGCACTCGCAACAAGGGCCGAGTCCCCCTAGTCCTCACCTTTCACCCCACCAGCCGTCACATACAAAAAATAATCCTCCGTCAGTTTCGCCACCTCCAACGTGACCCCACCACTCGCCACATCTTCCCATCTCCCCCCATATCTGCCTTCCGCAAAGACCGCTCCCTCCATAACTCCCTTGTCAATTCTTCCCTTCCCTCTCGGTCCACCCCCTCCCCAGGCACTTTCCCTTGCAACCGCAAGAGATGCAACACATGTCCCTTTACCTCCCCCTCGACTCCGTTCAAGGACCCAAGCAATCGTTCCAGGTGCGACAGAGGTTTACCTGCATCTCTTCCAACCTCATTTATTGCGTCCGCTGCTCTAGATGTCAGCAGATCTATATCGGTGAGACCAAGCGGAGGTTGGGCGATCGTTTCGCCGAACACCTCCGCTCGGTCCGCAATAACCAAGCTGACCTCCCGGTGGCTCAGCACTTCAACTCCCCCTCCCACTCCGCCTCCGACCTCTCTGTCCTGGGTCTCCTCCATGGCCACAGCGAGCAGCACCAGAAATTGGAGGAACAGCACCTCATATTCCGTTTGGGGAGTCTGCACCCCGGGGGCATGAACATCGATTTCTCCCAATTCTGTTAGTCCTTGCTGTCTCCTCCCTTCCTCAGCTCCCGTGCTGTCTCCTCCCACCCTCCAGCCTTCTGGCTACTCCTCCTTTTCCCTTTCTTGTCCCCACCCACCCCCCCCCCCGATCAGTCTGAAGAAGGGTTTCGGCCCGAAACGTTGCCTATTTCCTTCGCTCCATAGATGCTGCTGCACCCGCTGAGTTTCTCCAGCTTTTCTGTGTAACCTTCGATTCTCCAGCATCTGCAGTTCCCTCTTAAACACTGTGGCCACTCTATCATAAAGGCCTGTTTGGTGGAGTGCTGCAGATATAGTTGTCCTTCTGGAAGGTTCTCCCTTCTCCACAATGGAACTCTGGAGCTCTGTCAGAGTGACCATTGGGTTCTTGGTCACCTCCCTGACCAAGGCCCTTCTCCCCCGATTGCTCAGTTTGGTTGGGTGACCAGCTCTAAGAAGAGTCCTGGTGGTTCCAAAGTTATTTCACTGTGCTCTTTGGGACCTGCAATGCTGCTGAAATTGTTTTATACCCTTCCCCAGATCTGGGTCTCGACACAATCCTGTCTTGGATGTCTACGGACAATTCCTTCATCTTCATGGCTTGGTTTTTGCTCTGACGTGCACTGTTAAACGTGGGACCTTATATTGACAGGTGTGTGCCTTTCCAAATCATGTCCAATTAATTTAATTTACCACTGGTGGACTCCAATCAAGTTGTAGAAACATCTCAAGGATAATCAATGGAAACAGGATGCACCTAAGCTCAATTTTGAGTGACAATAGACAATAGTCCCTCCTGTGTAGGATAGTTCTAGTGTATGGGGATCGTTGGTCGGCATGGACTCGGTGGGCCGAAGGGGCTGTTTCTGCGCTGTACCTCTAAACTAAACTATGCATCCCAGGTCACAGACCTCCAACCAGAATAACACCCAGTTCATTAATGACTGCTCTCTCATCGTGAAACTGCGTCCCCTTGTTTCAGATCCACCCACTCTTGTTTAAATCTGCTTTGGGATCATCGGTCCTCATGAATGTAACTCTCCTTCTGGTCAGCAGCACTATTTCCCATTCTCAGATCTCTAACGACCTCTCAGATCTCTAGCGGGCATCAGTTGCAGCCTGTGGGAGTGTTCCAAACTTCCCCCATCCTCCGCGTGTGGAAACCTTTCTGAAAGAAGTCTGGTTCTAATATTCAGACTCTACCCCCCTGGTCCCAGACTCCTAATGACCGGAAACACTTTTTCTCCCTAGATTAGCAGTTCCCCTTTATATACCTTGAAACATCAACGTTCAATTCCAGGCAACACAACCCAAGGATCTTGCAACTTACTTCCCCATCTCCTTATCAATGATGATTTTTTTTTTTTCTCCACTTCTTGTCGAGCATGGAAGGGCTTTTTATTATAATTAATGTCTGTGTTGAGTAATTACATTTGTAATTATCCTCATTAAAAGGAAGGCTACAATGATTAGATCTGCGCCATTATAAACATACACGAGCCTGCTTTGCTGGTGAAGCGTTTGACCCCGGAAATGGATTAGTCTGCACGTGGGTAAACTTATTTGATCCCAGTTAGCAGCTTCAGCATCTGGTTGCGGCTCTTCTCTTGTGATCTTTGCTAAAGCAGTTCCCGGGATGTCGGCGCAAATTACAGACCCACGTTCCAAGGGCGGCACGGTGGCGCAGCGCTAGAGTTGCTGCCAAACTGCGCCAGAGGCCCAGGTTCGATCCTGACAACGTGTGTTCGCTCTGTACAGAGTTTGTATGTTTCTCCCGTTTCTTTCCACACTCCAAAGATGTACAGGTTTTTAGGTTAATTACCTAACTCGTTCTGCTGGTTCGTCTTTGGCCATTTGTGGCGGCACGGTGGCGCAGCGGTAGAGTTGATGGCCTGTCCCACTTAGGCTATTTTTAGGTGACTGTCATAGTCGTAGCAGGTCGCCGGAAAAACCCCTCGTATGACATAAAATTTGAAATGGAATCATTACTTTAGCAACAACAAAGAACGAAGTCAGCACCTGCCGACAACCTACATTAACCTGGCGACAACTACGACAGTGCCTACATCAGGAGAGGTCAAGCTACGCTCAGTTGGCATCAAACCCACTGTGTTGCCGACTATCTCCTAAAAATTTCGACATGTTGAAAATCCAGCAGCAACCAGAAAGACGCTACGACTCTTTGGGCAACTGAGGAGACGACTCGCGACCATACAGGCGACACCCCGGCGACCATGTTGTTTCAGCCTAGTCACCTGTAGTCACCTAAAACAATAGCCTAAAGTGGGGACAGGCCCTTTACAGCACCAGAGACCTGGGTTTGATCATGACTATGGGTGTCAGAGTCAGAGGGAGAGGGTCACCCTCAGGGGCAGAGGTGGGGTGGGGTGGAAGGGGGTCACACTCGTGTGGGGACTGTGTAAAAGCTGCCCATTTTGTCACAACGACAACGCTACACATGACAAACCCAGTACGTCAGATCTCCTGCATGTATGATGAGGGTGAAGCCAACTCGTGATCAACAGGTACACAAAAATGCTGGAGAAACTCAGCGGATGCAGCAGCATCTATGGAGCGAAGGAAATAGGCAACGTTTCGTGCCACGAAACGTTGCCTATTTCCTTCGCTCCATAGATGCTGCTGCATCCGCTGAGTTTCTCCAGCATTTTTGCGTACCTTCGATTTTCCAGCATCTGCAGTTCCTTCTTAAACACTCGTGATCAACAGTGTTAGTTTAGTTTAGTTCGGTTTAGTTTAGTTTTAGAGATACACTGCGCAAAGAGGCCCTTCGGCCCACCAAGTCTGTGCCAGCCAGTGACTCCCCCCGCACACTAGCACTATCCTACACACTAGGGACAATCTTTACCAAAGCCAATTAACCTACAAACCTGTATGTCTTGTGGGAGTGTGGGAGGAAGCGAGAGCACCCACACGGTCACGGGGAGAACGTGCAAACTCCGTACAGACAGCACCCCCATAATCAGGATGGAACCCGGGCCTCTGGCACTGCGAGGCAGCAACTCTACCACCACGCCGCCCTTTCTGTTCCGAGGACATTGGGTGGACATTTGTTATCCGCTGCTCTCATCAGCCCTGGCTCGGACGCTCACGACTCGTGAATCAATCAACGTGGCCTGGATTCAGGAGCATGTGTCACCATGGTGAGTGAACAAAGCGAGAGCCCTCATTGTCAGCCTCTCTGCTACAAATGTCAAAGTATTTCCTTACAATCCCACTGCACCTTTTGACAGTTGTGGGAATGCTTTTATCACAAGTGGCCTTCAAGCCTGAGAGTGTCGACACAACACCCTGTTATTTGGGTTAACAGCTATCCGACTCAGCTGTGTAGGAAGGAACTGCAGATGCCCGTTTAATAACAATAATAATAATAATAATATCTTTTTATTGTCATTGCACAGAGGTGCAACGAGATTTGGTATGCAGCTTCCATCCGATGTCATAATTGAACAAGTAAAAATTTAGATACCCAGAGAAACATGATTTATTTTTTTTAAAACGAAGATAGACACACAAAATGCTGGAGTAACTCAGCGGGACAGGCAGCATCTCTGGAGAGAAGGAATGGGTGATGTTTTGGGTCGAGGCGGCAGGATGGCTGGAGAGAAAATATTTCTACTTTGGTGAAGACCAAATCTAGACGCTATCAACTTAAAACAGTCACAAATAAATCCATAAGGAAATTTATGAGGAACTTCTGGTGTCGGTTTATTAATGTTACGTGTACAATGAAAACCTTGTTTGTGTGTTATCCAGTCAAGTCAAATCGTACCATACAATCGAGCCATGCACAAGCGTTTTTGTCTCCCCGTTACATGAAGTGTGGAGGCAAGGGGGGGTTTGGGTCACTCTTGGATTGTTTTCTTTAGAACGCAGGAGGTTAGGGGGAGATCTTACAGAGGCATGTCAATTTATGAGTTTAGTTTAGTTTATTGTCACGCGTACCCGAGGTACTGTGGAAAGCCTTTTGTTACGTGCTATCCAGTCAGCGGAAAGACAACACGTGATCACAATCAAGCCTTTTACAGTGTACAGATGCATGATAAGGGAATAACGTTTAGGCTAAGGTAAAGCCAGCAATGTCCGAACAAGGAGAGGCACAGATAGGGTAGTTGGTCAATAAATCTTGCCCAGGGTGGAGTAATATCTAGCGGCACTAATGGACTGGGAAACCGCTGATATAATGAATGCCTTCGCCAGATTTAGACAGAAATGTTGCCTGGTGATCAACAGTGTGTGAAAGGCTGCTGCTGAGAGTGAGAAAGCTAACTACCTGCTTCTCTGGACAGGAGAGAAGGGACCAGTGTTGTCCAACGGCTGGACATTTGAGCCAGACGTGGACAGAGAGAAGACAAAAGTTCAGTTCGATAAATTTGATCAACACCTCGAACCGAAGCCCCACCGTCGGATACATCGTTACACTTCGCAAGGGCTAACGCAAGCTAATGATGAAGGATGACTACCTCACAAAGCTGAAGAATGTTGCATCGAGTTGCTCGTTCAGAAAAATGCAAGAGGTGAAGAACAGCAAGAGATTGACGAGGATGAATGGGACAGGTTTGGGGGGATATGGACCAATCCCGGGCCAGATGGCACTAATGTTGCTGGGACATGCTGGCTGGTGTGGGCAAGTTGGGCCGAAGGGCCTGTTTCCATCCTGTATCACTCTATGACTAAGAGGTCATAGAGTGATACAGGGTCACGTGTACAATGACAGTGTATACTGAGTCAGGGTTTCCCAACCTTTTTCGCCCCGTTTACCCCTGGCAACTTTAATAGCAAATAACAATATTATGTCACTTATTTATGGACAACTAATGATGAACAGATACTGGTATACCAGAACTAAACACAGTCAGTCAATGAGAAAAAATATGTACAAATCCAGAATCAACAAATGTACCCCCAGTGTAGACGAAATTTACCCCAGTTTGGGAACATTTGCTCTAAGTCACATGGAGCACAATCCACAAAGATATCCAGCAGTCTCTCATGGGAAGAGATGGGAAGTTGACCCTCCGAGACACCGTTGACACACAGCACGAGGGCGTGAAACTATAAACAGGTAAATGGCTCCAAATGTCACTTACAGGCAGGAGAGTGGATACAATGAAGGTCTGTACACACTGTATATGGTTCATGTGACACGAATAAACCCAAACCTGTACCAGCCTCATGAGCCCACGGTATTTATTCTCTATTTCACAAATAAAGTGTATTCATAAAAATATTAATACATAAATAGCATCATGCAATCAGTAAATATCTTTTGTTATATTCTATTTACCACGCAACGGTGCCACACGCGTGGCTTAATGTACAATACATTTTTTTCCCCAAGATAAACTTTATTTTGAAACAAAAACACTTATTCAGACTGAAGGTGGGGGTGGGGGGTGGGGGTGAATGAACTGGACAAGAAAAAGACCATGACAGAGCAGGTTATCCAGTTCTCCCTCCACTCCCATCCCCTCCCCACCCACCCCCCCCCCCCTCACTTTCAGTCTGAAAAGGATCATAACCCACATTCTTTTTCTCCAGAGATGCTGTCTGACCTGTTGAGTTTCTGCAGCACTTTTTGTCTATGTTTTGGTGTTTAAGCTTGCATGTCACAGAGAGAGAGAGAGAGAGAGAAACAGAGAGAAAGGGAGAGGGAGAGAGAGAGAGAGAGAGAGAGAGAGAGAGAGAGAGAGAGAGAGAGAGAGAGAGAGAGAGAGAGAGAGAGAGAGAGAGAGAGATAGATAAGAGAGAGGGGAGAGAGGGATAGAGAGAGAGACGGAGAGAGGGGGAAGAGGGGGGAGAGAGAGAGAGTGTGAGAGAGGGAGATAAAGAGGTTGAGAGAGAGATTGAGAAAGGGGGAGAGAGAGAGAGAGAGAGAGAGAGAGAGAGAGTGAGAGGGAGAGAGGGGAGAGGGAGAGGGGAAGAGAGAGAGAGGGGCGAGGGAGAGGGGGAGAGAGAGAGAAGGAGAGAGGGAGATAGAGAGTGAGTAAGAGATTGAGAGAGAGAGGGAGAGAGAGAGATTGAGAGAGGGGGAGAGGGAGAGAGGGTGAGAGAGTGTGTGAGAGAAAGATGTCAGTTTAGTTTATTGTCGTGTACCGAGGTACAGTGAAAAGGTTTTGTTGCTTGCTATCCAATCAGCAGAAAGGCAATAACTGATTACAATCGAGCCATTTACAATGTACAGATTAAGGATGAGAGAGAGAGAGAGAGAGAGAGAGAGAACTGCTTGAGATCATAACCTTGCTGCCGATCTTGTAACCAATTATTGTTTAATTGCATTATACCATCTGAAATAGATCTGTAATTGGAAAAAAACACTCTGACATTCTGCGAAACTCGCAGAGACGTGTACTATTTGCACTTTATTCAAATGTAAATTTTCCCTATTACGCTATCAAAGAAGAAAAATCATGCAAAATTGAAATGTCAATAGCAATTTCTGGCCCGGCTCCTGCCTGCCTGCATGTGCACGGTGCCGGGCGTCTCCCAGTCACCGCCCACACGCCAAGCTGCAGAATGAGCGGCTCCCCCTTCACCCTCCCCGCCGCTGTGTCGCGGGCCCCGGAGAAAGCAGCCCACCGGCTGTAATTGTTTGATGAATGGTCTTTTCACTTTGCATTTGGCAAACAGACTGAGGGATGCGAGTGGGGTTGACAGAGTTGTGCAACATTGTGACACACTGTCTACGTGCTGAAGTCCTGCATTATCCACCCGCTTGCAGTAAAGCGGCTGTGGTTCTGAATCCTTCGGGGCAGGGAAACCAAATCGACAGACAGATAGACAGGTGTTTAAGAAGGAACTGCAGATGCTGGAAACTGGAAGGTAGACAAAAATGCTGGAGAAACGCAGCGGGTGCAGCAGCATCTATGGAGCGAAAAGGCCAACATGCCATTTGCTTTCTTCACTGCCTGCTGTACCTGCATGCTTACTTTTATAGACTGAAGAACAAGGACCCCCAGATCCTGTTGTACTTCCCCTTTTCCCAACTTGACTCAATTTAGTTAATAATCTGCCTTCCTGTTTTTACCACCAAAGTGGATAACCTGACATTTATCCACATTAAACTGCATCTGCCATGCATCTGCCCACTCACCCAACCTGTCCAGGTTTTTGCTACCAAAGTGGAAAGGTTTAGAGTGAGTTTAGACTAGCCCAATAAGCCAACTTGATGGGCCAAATGGACGAATTCTGGTCTACACTGACGATGCTCTGGCTGGAAAATTGTCATCCTTGTTTTCTAAGCGGCCCATTGCCGTGCTCTCCCACGTACTTCCCTCTCGCCCACCGGGATCATTTTAGTCTCTCCGCATTAGCCGATGTGCCTTCAGCACCAAACTCTGGGAATTCGCATCTCGAAATCTCCCCATTTCTCCACCACTCTCTCTGTCTTCATCATATTTCCTTATACCTGTTCCTTTGGAACGAGTCCTTCGACCCACGATTCCTGTGCTGGACATGGTGCCTACTCTAACTAATCTCCCCTGCATGTATGCGATCCATACCCTTCCATTCTTCACGTGGTCCTCTGATCATCAAGATGCTGCCTCACCCGCTGAGTTTCTCCAGCATTTTTGTCAACCTTCGATTTTCCAGCATCTGCAGTTCCTTCTTAAACTCTGTAAAAACATCTGCCATCTTGCACATCTCATTTACACGTTCCCCCTCTGGCAGTAAAGCTGTGCCCTCCAGTCTTTGACATATCCCCCCCTGGGGAAAAGATTCTGACTGTCTACCCTATCTATTGCCTCTCATAATTTTATATACTTCCATTGGGTTTCCCTCGACCTCCGACGCTCCAGAAATAAACAATCCAAGTTTGGTCAACCTCTACTTTTAGCTAATACCCTCTCCTCCAGGCGAAGTCCTGGTGAACCTCTTCTGCACCTTCTGTGTGGTTCAGATCGAAGCACAGTCAGGGGTGGAGGAGGTGGATGCAACAGTGGTGTTTAAGAGGCTCTTAGAGAGGCCCATGGATATGCAGGGAATGGAGGGACATGTATCACATGCAGGCAGTGGAGATTAGTTTAACTTGGCATCATGTTCGAAGCAGACATTGTGGCCCCGAAGGGCTTGTTCCTGTGCTGTACTGTTCTATGTTAATGTGGTCTATTCATTGAGGTGATGGAGAGAAAGAACACAAATGCCAAATGAACTATTCCTAATCGTGGTTCAAAAATATTCTTCCCAATTTCTTTTTTCATCTGATATGGAGTGAAGAAAACCGCGATGCTTTTAAACATGGACACCTACTCTTTACCTCCTCTTGGAACTGCATCACCTCTGAGAAGGATGTGGAGGCTTTGGAGAGGGTTGAGAAGAGGTTTAGCAGAATGTTGCCTGAATTAGCAGGTATTGGCTATAAGGAGCAGCTGGGCAGACTTGGATGTTTTTCTCTGGAGTGTCAGGGATTGAGGGGAGAGCGGATAGAAGTATATAAAATCATGAGAGGCATAATGTGGTCGATAGTCAGATCCTGTTTCCCAGTGGTAATGTCAAAGGCTAGAGGGCAGAGCTTTAAGGTGAGAGGGGCAAAGTTTAAATGAGATGTGCGGGGCAGGTTTTTTTTTCACAGAGATTGGTGGGTGCCTCGAATGCACTGCGGAGGATGAAGGTAGATACAGTAGTGGCATTTAAGAGGCTGCTCGTCAGTTCAGATCAGTTTATTGCCATGTGTACCGAGGTACAGTGGAAAGCGTTTGTCAGTTACATGGATATGCAGGGAATGGAGGGATATGGAGCAAGTGCTGGCAGATGGAAGTAGATTAGTAGGCATTATATTCAGCACGTACATTGTGGGCTGAAGGGCCTGTTCCTGTGCTGTACGCTCTGTGTTAAATGTTCTATGTTTTAAAGTGAAGAAAACAATGAAGCCTTTAAAACTGGAGATCTACTCTTGGAAGTTTATCATCAGAAAGTGGCTTGAAGTAATATCTTATTTGGTTTATTAATTAATTGTTTTTTAGAGGGACCAACATAGTTCAACCTAATGCTGTGCTTTTGTTTTTGTATGAATTTTGTATGAAAGGATGGTGGGTGCCTGGAATGTGCTGCCAGGGGTGGTGGTGGAGGCAGATGTGAATAGTGTCATTTAAGAGGCTTTTAGACAGGCATATGGATACGCAAGGAATGGAGGGATATGGATCACGTGCAGGTAGAGAAGATTAATTAAACGGCATAATTTTCAGCCTGGACATTGTGGGCCGAATGGCCTGTCCCGATACTGTAGAATGTTCTATGTTTGAGGGGGGATCTTATAGAAACTTACAAAATTCTTAAGGGCTTGGACAGGCTAGATGCAGGGAGATTGTTCCCGATGTTGGGGAAGTCCAGGACAAAGGGTCACAGTTTAAGGATAAAGGGGAAATCCTTTAGGACCGAGATGAGAAAAACATTTTTCACACAGAGTGGTGAATCTCTGGAACTCTCTGCCACAGAAGGTAGTTGAGGCCAGTTCATTGGCTATATTTAGGAGTGAGTTAGATGTGGCCCTTGTGGCTAAAGGGATCAGGGGGTATGGAGAGAAGGCAGGTACAGGATACTGAGTTGGATGATCAGTCATGATCATATTGAATGGTGGTGCAGGCTCGAAGGGCCGAATGGCCTACTCCTGCACCTATTTTCTATGTTTCTGTTTTATGAAAGAATTAATATCTTCCACCTTATTGTGTTCTCGCAGTTACTTGAAAAATCTCCAGAGTTTTGTAGGTTCTGCATGATGATTTATCACATGTTCGTCAAAATTGTCAGGGTTATATTTAAAAATATCAAATCGGCCATTAATGCCACTCAGAGGTAAATTAGTGTAGCAGTCAGTCTGTTCTGCACCCCTGTGGAATAATGCAGTGACTTCGCCCTCCGCTGGGTTTTGCCAGACATTGCGGCTGCCTGTCCAAATCATAGAAACATAGAAGGTAGACAAAAATGCTCGAGAAATTCAGCGGGTGAGGCAGCATCTATGAAGCGAAGGAAACAGGCAACGTTTCGGGTCGAAACCCTTCTTCAGATTTTCCAGCATCTGCAGTTCCTTCTTAAACATAGAAACATAGAAAATAGGAGTGGGCCCTTCGAGCCAGGACCGCCGTTCAATATGATCTTGGCTGATCATCCAAAATCAGTAGCCCCCCCGTTCCTGCTTTCTCCCCATGTCCCTTGGTTCCGTTAGACCTCAGAGCTATATCTAACTCTGTCTTGGAAACATCCAGTGAGTTGGCCTCCACTGCCTTATGTGGCAGAGAATTCCACAGATTCACAGCTATCTGGGTGAAAAAGTGGACGATAGGATTAGATTTTATGAATACATTTTGATAATTGTCAATTCCACCACACACTGACAGATGCACAAAAGAAAAATCAGAATTCACTGGATGAATTTACAAGAGAGCTAGATAGAGCTCTTGGGGCTAGCGGAATCAAGGGGTATGGGGAGAAGGCTGGCACGGGTTATTGATTGTTACCTGTTATTTTCTATGTTTCTGTTTCTAATGTGTGCTCTCCAGTAACGGCGATAATGGATCTCTAAATTTTTTTGTGCCTTCAATTCTATTTCATCAGTGCAATGTTAGTAGCAAATAAATACGATGAATTAAAGCAGGTAGGGACTTATTGATTTATGCACATTTGCCTTTTTATATTTGAGAAGTGATTATATAAGCCATGTATCGGTGCACTGACATTGATAAATTGTTTGCCCTCTCACCTCTAATTTTGTACAATTCTGAAAATTTAAATCGATAAAAATGAAAATAAATGCTTAAGTAGAGCATCAATTTTATCTGTCGAAATGAGTGTAAAAAAAGTCAAGTTGCACCAACCCTTGCATACAAGGATGAGAGAGCTTGCCTTGGGACATTATATGCTACACCCCAGGATGTCTCAAAGCACTCTACTTTTGATGGAATACCTTGGAAGTATTGTTTTTGTTGTAATGTTATTCACAACTTGTACATGGAGCAATGATGCTCATCGGAAGATCTGGCTTTATTTAAGCCACGTTGGTCAAGACAGTGGGATAAACTTGTTGCTCTCTTCAACAAAGTACTGACGCATCATTCACTTCCACTTACGGTACGATAGAAATTTATTTATTTATCCCAGGAGGGAAATTGATCTGTCGAGTCATAAAACTCAAAATACATGAAACATAATATTAAAGTGATGAGTGGAAAGGATTGGGGATGTGCAAAGATTGGGATGGGGGGGAGTGGGGGGGAGGAGGAGTCATTCTCAGTCTCAGCCTATCCCAATACAGAAGGAGGACTTGTTGTACAGTATGATAGCCACAGGGAAGAAAGATCTCCTATGGCGTTCTGTACCTGCATCTTGGTGGAACCAGTCTGTTGCTGAAGGTACTCCTCAGGTTGGCCAGTGTGTCATGGTGTGGGGTGAGCTGTATTGTCCAGGATACAGTTTCCAGTTTAAGAGGCATCCTCCCCTCCAAGACCACCTCCCATCAAACCAACTCTGCACCCAGGACAGAGCCAGCATTCCTGATGAGTTTGTGAATCCTATTTGCCCTGCTGCCCCAGCACACAACAGCGAAGAAGATGGAATTGGTTACCGATTGGTAGAACACCTGCAGCAACTTGCAGAACACGTTCCATATCTGAGGAAGGATGTGCTGGATGTGAGAGAGTCCCGAGAAGATCCCGGGGATGATTCGGTTAACGTGCGATGAGCGTTTGACGGGCAACGGGCCTCTACACACTGGAGTTCAGAAGGAGGACGGGACCTTATTGAAGTTTACCGAATAGTGTAAAGCCTGGATAGAGAGGATGTGGAGAGGATGTTTCCACTAGTGGGAGAGTTTCAGACCAGAGGGCACAGCCTCAGAATAAAAGGATGTACCTTTAGAAAGATGATGAAGATGACGAGTGTGGTGAATCTGTGGAATTCATTGCCACAGGCGGCTGTGGAGACCAAGTCATTGGGTATTTTTTTTAAGGCAGAGATTGACAGATTCTTGACTGGTAAAGGTGCCAAGGGTTAAGGGGAGAAGGCAGGAGAATGAGGTTGAGAGGGAAGGGTAGATTTATAAACATATGAACATTGTAATCCTTCCTTAAGTCAAGGGATAGAGGTTCACTAAGGCCTAGAGGGACATGGGCCAAATGTAGGCAGGTAGGACCAAATAACAGAGCTCTAAGATCTTTAGGTAGGACCAGTGTGGTGGGGCATCTTGGTTGGCATGGGCAGGTTGGGCCGAAGGGCCTGTTTCTATGCTGTATTACTCTATACGTCTTGTGCTAGAAGTGTTGGTGTATTGATAAATCCTATATCCGAAAGAATGTTCCCATGCCAGTACATATGATAATTAAACATTCTTGACTCATTCTTGACTGTTCACAACCAATGAGGGAAACAAAGCAGTGAGGTTCCCATGAGCAGTCATGTTTTGTGTATGATCGCTGCGTATATTTCTGCCTCGGGCATTAAATCAAACTCCACACCAAGGCTGTAGTGTATACCAACCACCAAACAGAACCTTCTTTCCCTTTTCTCTATCATACTTGAGTTTCACTTTACTATAGTTACGTATGGTATATCTGATCTGTTTGACAATAGACAATAGGTGTAGGAGTAGACCATTCGGCCCATCGAGCCAGCATTCAATGTGATCATGGCTGACCATCCCCAATCAATACCCCCTTTCCTGCCTTCTCCCCATATCCCCCGACTCTGCTATCTTTAAGAGCCCTAACTAGCTCTCTCTTGAAAGTATCCAGAAAACCAGACTCACAACTCTTTGGATAGTGTGCAAAATAAAACTTTTCACTGTACAGTCCCTGGATTCACGTGCTTAACCTAAATCTAAACCTAATAAGGCAGTAATAAAATGCATCAACTTAATCTTCCCCTTTTGATTTTTCAATGTTACCAGTCCTTCATTGTCACTGGATCTAAATTTAGAGATTAGTTTAGAGATACAGAACAGAAACAGATTATTTTGCCTGCCGAGTCCACGCCGGCCAGCGATCACCCGTACACTAGTTCAACCCTACACACTAGGGACAATTCACAGAAGCCAATTAATGTACAAACTTGCATGTCTTTGGAATGTGGGAGGAAACCAGTGCACCTGTAGAAAATCCATACAGTCACAGGGAGAATGTGCAAACTCCGTACAGACAGCACCCGTAGTCAGGATTGAACCCGGGTCTTTGGCGCTGTAAGGCAGCAACTCTACCGCTGTGCCACCTTAAATCCCGGAAGTCCCAACTTTACAGCAGCGTTTGAGCCCCTATAGCAGCAAACATTGAACAGAGCAGTAGTCAAGATGGCAGCTCACGCCAGAACATACTACAGGATGGTCATTAATTGCTGGCCTCGCTGATGATAATCACATCCTATAAATAAATTCAAAAGTGAGTCAGTCATTGAGCCTGGTACTTGTTCTCCACCACTGCCTGGTCTTGTCCTTCCAGAGGGTGCAGGTCTGGTTGTGGTACAGGGACGATCATACTTTGCCACTTTGTGTTCAAGACAGAATCAAAATGCCAGAGTGACTCAGCTGGTAAGGCAGCATCTCTGGAGAACAAGGATGATTGGCATTTCGGGTCGAGACCCTTCTCCAGACTGTGCTCTCTGGACTAAGGGGGAGAGGTAGTTAGCTTTGAATTGGGTCCTTTGGCAGGGAGAGCAACCTTGTGCTGAAAGATGCATGTTGAGTTGAATACGATCAACTTCCCTTCAAGCTGTGGAATCTGATTCTAAAATTAGGGCCAGGCTTTCTAGGCGAGTGCTTCTTCCTTCAGACAAGTCAACAGTGTTTTATTGTCATATGTACTGAAACGGAACAATGGAATTCTTACTTGCAGCAGCACAACAGGGTTATAAACACAGTACTCAATGGGTAATATAATAAACTAATATTTTTTGAAATAAATGTTTTAAAAACTTAATTTGTGCTAAAAGCAAAACGAAGCCCCAAATCCCTAGTACAATGGAGTTTGGAGTTTAGTTGGAGATGTTGAACTGAGGACTACATCGCCCTCTCACAGGTTAAAGATCCAAAGGCGCTGTTCCAAAAACAGCAGAGATAACCAATATTCATCCCTCACTCCATGTCAGTTGGAGGAACTAGTTAATCGCATTCTCATTTGATAAGAATTAATGCACAGAGTGGGGTATTTAGACAGTGAGATTAGACTTTCTATATCGATGCTGTGTGCGTCTCCTTAAATTTAAATGCTTTACTGACACCTAGTGAGCACTCATGTAACTACAATGCTGTCACACATCAAGTGGAAATAAGTGCTGGAGTAACTCAGCAGGTCGGGTCAGGCAGCATTTCTGGAGAACGTGGATAGGTGACATTTCGGGCTGGGACCCTTCTGTTTCTGTGCTGTATGTCATTTACTCTAACTCTTACTTTTAGGTTAGTTTAGCTTGGTTTAGAGATACAGCGCGGAAACAGGCACTTCAGCCCACTGAGTGTGTTGTGACCCAAAACGTAAATTTTTAGAAGAGACTTGAACCAAAACGTCACCTATCCATGTTCACCAGAGATGTTGTCTGACCTGCTGAGTTACTCCAGCGAAGAACACCAAGCCAGGTGTTCTTCTGCAATTATGTTGCAATGGCTGTGCTGCCTACCATATTCTGGTTTAAAAACTGCATTGGAAATTAATTAAGTTATTAAACGTGCACGAAAAATCTTCAATTCTACTTTATATTCTTGTAACCTAACCAGCCCAGTTATAACAATCCCAGCCTCAGGCTCATTTATGAGCCAGATAATTCCAATGTTCACTTGGTTAGTCTGCCTTCTATCCTTCGTTCCACAGAGTTAATCGAAAACATCAACCCCAATATTTAAATTTACACCAAGTTCTGGTTACCCATCATCAGCGGGTTTTTTTTGGTTTCAGAAAGAACTGCAGACGCTGGAAAAATCGAAGGTAGACAAAAAATGCTGGAGAAACTCAGCAGGTGAGGCAGCATCTAGGGAGAGAAGGAATAGGCGACGTTTTGGGTCGAGACGCTTCTTCAGACTGAACAAGGGTCTCGGCCCGAAACATCGGCAATTCCTTCTGTCCGTAGATGCATAGAGTCAGATCCATAGATGCTGCCTCACCCGCTGAGCTTCTCCACAATTTTTTGTCAACCTAGCTTTTTTCCCCCATTGTTTACGGGGTACAGTGAAAAGCTTTTGTTGCATGCTAACCAGTCAGCTGTAAGACAATACATGATTACAATCCAGCTGTCCACAGTGTACAGATATAGGATAAAGGGAATAATGTATAGTGCAAGATAAAGTCCAGTAGAGTCCGATTAAAGATAGTCCAAGGGTCTCCATTGAGGTAGATGGTAGCTCACGTCTGCTCTCTAGTTGTTGATAGAATGGTTCAGTTGCCTGATAACAGCTGGGAAGAAACTATCCCTGAATCCAGTGGTGTGCGTTTTTACATCTCTGTGCCTCTGGCTGTTTACTGGCATGGGTCCATGAACACTTTGATTTTACCATTCTCGGCTTTGTTTATGGATTCCCTTTAGTCTCCCCCTTCCTTCTGCAAACTTCTCCAGCCCAAGAACTCAGAGCTCCACCAAATTTAGCCTCTTGTGCACCTCATTTACAGCACAAGACCACTTGGACCAACTGCTTGCATTGAACAGGAACAGACTATTCAGCCCACAATGTCTGTGCCAAACATGATGCCAAGATAGACTAACCTCATCTGCATACACATGATCTACATCCCTTCATATCCATGTGTCTATCTAAAAGCCTCTTAAATGCCAGTGTTGTATCTGCCTCCACCACTACACCTGGTAGCAGGTTCAAGTTGGCGGTTCGAGGGTTTAGCAGCTAATCATCGCTCTCTCAGAGCAAATAGCGTTGGGCTTTAACAAAAGTTCCATAATAAAGCTATTAACATGTTCCATGAAAAAACCTTTACTAAACTGAGTGCGTGTGTGCGCGCGTATGTGTATGTGCGTGCGAGTGTTTGTGGGTGTGCGTGCCTATGCGCACACACGTTCCTTTACCTGTGGACAAGGGCAATTTGACATCATTAAGTGCCAACTCACGAGACATGATTAGCTTCCAAGACATACAAGGTTGATTGATAATGTCAAATCTCCCGAGATTTGCACTTTTGAAATCTCCAACTTTCAACATGTTAATGTTCCAAGGAAATAATGTTGCAAGGTGGTAATGTTACATGGAAATAGTGCACTTTGGCAGAAACTGGAGAAAAATCAATCATTCTATCCAGAAATCAGACAAATAGCGTCCAGCAGCTTTATTATGCACCAGCACACCATGATGGAAGGAAAAAGCTTTATCGACAGCCAAGGTGGATACAACTTAGTCCTGACAATCAAAATACATTTTTTTCCCCTACTGATTTTGAATTATCCAGTAATTCAAAGTAATTTACTAAAGTTAGAATTTATTGCTTTAAAAAAAAATTGAATTCAACAATTCAAATCAGTTGTCTGAATGGAAGAGCAGATAAAGTGTAGAAAATATTTAGCACTTACAGCACACGTAACATTTAACACTGCTGATCATATATTTGAATTGTTAACATTATCATTTTAAATATGCAAGTATATCTTTTAAGCTCTGCAACAGATTTCTTTTTCCTGGAATGTACCTTGGATCACGTGTCAACCAAATGGCAACACTTTTACAAGGTCACATTTCCAATCAGAAAATGGCACATTTTTTAAGTTTATAAATAAAAGTCATCATTTGAAAATCCTCAGCATCCTAGTTCACATTCTTATTGCGAATTACTTCACCGCCTTCTACTTCAATTTGCTCGTACAACCACTTTCGATCACAGCGGCATTCAATGCCACATTTCTGGGAGTCACAGCTAGGGCACGGGTAGAAGCAGCCCAAACAATCCTCGTCCAAACAATCACACCGGTCCCGTTTGCTGACGATGAGGACACCTTGACTGTCGTAAACTTTACTTTTTATGGGCATCGTTTGCCTGCAAACACAAACATCATGTTTAGCTGCAGTAGAGATGCAGTATGGAAACAGGCTCTTCGGCCTACCGAGTTGACGCCAACCAGCGATCCACATACACTAGCACAATCCTACATAGTTGGGGCAATTCACATTTGTACCAAGCCAATTAATCTACAAACTTGTACGTCTTTGGAGTGTGGGAGGAAACCGAAGATCTTGGAGAACACCCATGCAGGTCACTGGGAGAACGTACAAACTCCGTACAGACAAACACCCATAGTCAGGATCGAACCCGGGTCTGTGGTGCTCTAAGGCAGCAACTCAATCGCTGCGCCATCATGTCTGAACATCCGTGTACACATCAGCATAGTGAGAAATAATGAGCGGCAAGTAATTGCGGATGCTGGAATCTTGAGCAAAACATAAAGTGCTGGAAGAATTGAATGGGTCAGGTAGTATTTGTGGCGGGGAAGGTATAGACAACGGTTCAGGTCAGATACATTGTAGAAAGAGGAAAAGCATCCCACCTTGAGCATTTGTGCAATCAAAGTCTGGCATCTGCCCCACGCTTCAATTTCATTTGTCCACATAAACTGTAGTTCAACCTACCATTTTGTATGAAGCAAGATATCGCTCATTCCCAAAACTACTCGAAAGTACTGACAATCTACGGCCTCTAATTTAAGCAGACTGAAACAAAATGAACAACTTCCCCAAGGATGAACATAAAACACAGGAGTATTTTCATATTCAAGTCTGGTCTGCCATTCCACGAGATATTGTCTGTTCTCAGCACTTTCCTGCCTAATCCCCACATCTCTCAGTTCTTCCACATCCAAACATGTGCTTAATTTGGCTTGGGAAATGAGTCTGAAGAAGGGTCTCGACCTGAAACGTCCCATTCCTTCTCTCCAGAGGTGCTGCCCGTCCTGCTGAGTTACTCCAGGGTTTTGTGTTTATATTAGGAAATACTCAGTCATTCAACAACTCCAGCTCTGGTTTGGAATATTTTGTTACAAAAAATTCTCAGCCCTCTGAGGAAAGAAATTCTTCATCTCAGTAACTGACCATCCTTTTACTAAGACTTTACTTGCTAATTCTAGATTCCCCACAATCATCTGTCCTGTTAAGCTCCCACAGAATCTTTTAAATTCCATTAAGATCTCTTTACATAAATTTCAGAAAAGCCCAGGGATATTTGAACCAATCATCCAAAATTTTCTCCACAAAAATTCCAGAAATCAATCATGTAAACATTTTCATCACTGTCTCCAAGGCAAACATATTCTTTAAACTGAGGTCTGGCTGTGGTCTCACCAAAGCCCTGTACAGTGTAGTAAGACTTCACTGTTCTTGTACTCCATCCCTCATACAATAAACCCCTTCACACCATTCAACTTGCACTCAAGTTGCCAAGCTTTCAACATTGGCCGCCTACATGAGGTCTGAAAAGTTTCTCATGTGAACCCAAGAGTATCTTTCAGTCAGTGGACACCCTTACTCTCCTGCTTCAGCTTCAACTTGTAGTCATTGAGTACTCTGATCATCCAGGGAACATATAATGTCGTGAAAAAGTCCACCCTTTTATTCCAATTCTAATTATCCTCAGAGATCAGGAGTCACGCACGACTCAGTGAACAGGACTCACACATAGCTTCTTGCTGCTGTCTCCACGTGTATTAACAGTCATCGTCAAATTGGTACTGCTTTTGCCAAAAGAAAACTAAATTTGGTTCCAAGATCCCCTATGGACAACTGAATACAAACAAATAGTGTGACGGGCTTTAACCCATGAGGATGGCACCCAGAGAAAACCCACGTGGTCACAGGGAGAATGTGCAAACTCCACACAGACTGCACTCATAGTCAGGATCAATGCGGGTTTCTGGCACCACAAGGCAGCTACTATACCTATGCGTAACAGTGCCGCACTGTCAATAACCATCCTATCAATCCCTCTCAGAATCTTATTTTTCCTCAGTCCATTTTTTAAATAAAGTACAGGAGTAATCTTACTCCACTTTTCGTTATAGGACAGCCTCATCAGAAACCTATCCATTGAAACACCTTGCACCTACGATAAGGCAGGTATATATCTTTGACTAGAGATATAAACTGGATTAGTGAACAACACTTTCTGGCTTGGTTGTTATGGGTCAAAATGAAGTGAACATTGTGCAAGTTAGTAGGGAATCTTGAGATGGCCAGGTGCATATGCAGCCTTTGTCCTTCCAAAGGTTGGTATCACAGATAGGAAGTACACTTCAGAGAAGTTATGGACAACTACAATCTTGAGTGGAAAGAAGTTTAATTCGAGGCAGGCCAAATGGGCCCATACCAGTGTGCACAATCCTGACACTCCAATTACACAGATTTTCCCCACTGTCTTGCAGTTTCTGCTCTCTTGGCATAAAGATCCATCAACAAGGTCTCCACAACCTTTCCGATCGCAGATTCCCGACCACAGTCACAGTGTGAAAGAAAGATATCCTCGTGTATCCCGATTCTTCTGCAAATCATCTCCATTCTTATTCACCCCTCAGCCACTAGTAACATGTTTTTATTCACCGCCACGATGCTCCATCAAAATTATTCCTTGGCCTTCAGCTCCCAGTGTCTCCACTCTGTCCGTGCTCCTGAAGTGCTTCATCCACTCTGCTAAATCTTTTCTGCACCCTCTCTCTGCCTTTGCCCACCTAAACATGCAGTGTCCTGCGTAAGGGCAGAATTCAGCAAAACGCAAATGAAACTCACACCCTGTAAGGGAAGCTGTTCTGCAGACAATGCCTACATTGTTCTGCACAACAATTGACCCAACAAGCACAAGATGAACTTTTTCTAAAGCTATATTTCTTTCATTCATGTATTCGTCAAATCCTAACTGAACCTCAAGCAGATCTCTTCTTTTGCATCTGCAGCTGGGTATCAAGATGGCATTGTGGTGTTGCATGAAATGAATTTTAAACATATTGATTTCATCTCATTGTTAGCCTCACAGTGAAGTGATTAACATGATTCCTTGAACCTGCCCTGCCATTCAATAAGTGCATGACTGATCTACATAAACTCGGCTTTCTGGTATTTTCACTGTATCTCTTGTTTCCAAAGATATATTGATCTCAATCTTGAATAAATTTCTCAACTAAGCCTGCAGGGGCCTCAAGGGAATACATTCCAAAGATACTCAACTCTTTGAAAGACAAAATGTTTCATCTCAATCCCCAGAAGTCAAGCCCTTACCTGAAACTATATTTCCCAGACAGAGGTAGCAGCCTCTACCTCATGTCCTAAAAGGATGTTACATATTTTAAACAAGATTCTTTCATTCTTCTAAAGAAAAATTCTCTTTGAATAATTTAAATGTTGGAACACATTCGGCTAACTTTATTGCTTTGACACATTGTTTCCTTCTCTATGTTCTAAATCTTAATGCATTAGAATCGCTTAATTATTTGATCTTTCCCCACACACATAGTCCACTTCCCAAGCATCCCACTCCTGTAGTTATTGCAGTAATAGATAGCAGTTATAGATAAGAGTTCTTCTTCAAAAACAACTGACTGTTTAGATGTTTATAAATATCTACATCCTGATAAATATCTATCTCCTTATCACATCATGCCAAAAAGAGGGAGCAAAGGAGTTGCAGGATGGTCAAGAAATTATGCAAAGAGACGTCGAGAAGTAGTAAGGATCAGAAGTGAACAAGAGACGTAACAAGAAGGAACTGAATGTCTCAAAGATTTACGAGAAAGAGTGCAAAACAGAAGGAATGAGCAGCGGGCCAGAGATACAAGACGAAATGCACGGCTTGCAAGGAGAAATCTTTCTGCTGATGTTGGTGAAATGACGAAGGTTTGCCCTCAGTGTGCAACGGGAACCCAACGGGTTGTGTAGTATACCTCTAAACTTTATGTACCTGTTCAAATATCTAAAATAAACACTAAGTGCTGGAGTAATGCAGCGTGTCAGGCAGCATCTCTGAAGAAAAAGGATTGGTGACAACTTGGGTCGGAACCCTTCTTCAGACGGGTTCGAATATCTAAATATCTGTAAGGAAATTAGATTTTTTTGTATCGTTCTCTACATCTTGCCTAGATAAACATTTTATAAAGCTTTGCTATAAAGCTTCTTATCATGTCTATAAATGACTACATTTCAGGACAAGGGTTCGCACTATTTTTTGCAGATGTTCTATTAATAACTTTCCCACATTAAAAGCCACCACTTTAACAACCATTAATTTACAGAGTGAGATCCAATGCATTATTTTCTTTCATCACAAGCAGGTTTAGACCAGTTCCATTGTACCTTAGTGCGCTAAAAAAAAATGCACACACACAAGTATGTTACCTGTCTGCAGTAGACAAAAGTGCTGGAGAAACTCAGCGGGTGCAACAGCATCTATGGAGCGAAGGAAATAGGCAATGTTTTGGGCCGAAACCCTTCTTCAGACTGATGTGGGGTGGGGGGGCGGGGAGAAGAAAGGAAGAGGAGGAGCCCGAGGGCTGAGGGAGAGCTGAGAAGGGGAGGAGACAGCAAGGGCTACCGGAAATGGGAGAATTCAATGTTTATGCCGCTAGGGTGCAGACTGCCCAAGCGGGATACGAGGTGCTGCTCCTCCAATTCCTGATGGTGCTCACTCTGGCCATGGAGGAGGCCCAGGACAGAGATGTCGGATTCGTAATGGGAGGGGGAGTTGAAGTACTGAGCCACCGGGAGGATCAGGTTGGTTAAGCGGACCGATGACCGATACGGACGGTTAATGTTACCTGTCTGCATTCGACTGACTCGGCTGTTTTGCTTGAAGCTTCCGTTTCTCTCTTCGACTGGTTCCTGGAGTGAACTCTGTTTTCTGACGGGCTGGATTAGCAAACTGTAATGACCTAAGTGCTTTTGTGCTTCGTACCTGAGGGAATTAAAAAGAGTCAAAGTTAAGCTGCATTTGAGTGTGGTTATGTGTAATTCTGCTTGCCCTTTTTAGGATGTGGAAGCTGCGCCGAGGGTGTAGAAGAGGTTTACCAGCGTGCTGAAGACAGACACAAAAAGCTAGCATAACCCAGCGAGTCAAGCAACATCTCTGGAGAAAAGGAAAAGGTGACATTTCGGGTCGAGATCCCCAGATCCCATTGTACTTTCCCTTTTCCCAACTTGACGCCATTCAGATAATAATTAGCCTTCCTGTTTATGCCACCAAAGTGGATAACCTCACATTTATCCACTTAAACTGCATCTGCCCACTCACCCAACCTGTCCAAGTCACCCTGCATCCTCATAGCATCCTCTTCACAGTTCACACTGCCACTCAGCTTTGTGTCATCTGCAAATTTGCTAATGTTATTTTTAATCCCTTCATCTAAATCATTAATGTATATTGTAAATAGCTGCGGTCCCAGTACTGAGCCTTGCGGTACCCCACTAGTCACTGCCTGCCATTCTGAAAGGGACCCGTTAATCCCTACGCTTTGTTTCCTGTCTGCCAACCAATTTTCTATCCATGTCAGTACACTACCCCCAATACCATGTGCTCTAATTTTTCCCACTAATCTCCTATGTGGGACCTTATCAAATGCTTTCTGAAAGTCCAGGAACACTACATCCACTGTCTCTCCCATGTTCATTTTCCTAGTTACATCCTCAAAAAATGCCAGAAGATTAGTCAAGCATGATTTCCCCTTCGTAAATCCATGCTGACTCGGACCGATCCTGTTACTGCTATCCTAAAGGTGCCGCTATTTCATCTTCTATAATTGACTCCAGCATCTTCCACACCACTGATGTCAGGCTAACTGGTCCATAATTCCCTGTTTTCTCTCCCGCCTGTTTTTAAAAAGTGGGACAACATTAGCTACACTCCAATCCACAGGGACTGATCGTGAATATATAGAACAAGGGAAAATGATCACCAATGCGTCCGTGATTTCTAGAGCCACTTAAGAAAGTACCCTGGGATGCAGACCATCAGGCTCTGGGGATTTATCAACCTTCAGTCCCATCAGTCTACCCAACACCATTTCCTGCCTAATGAGAATTTCCCTCAGTTCCCCTATCACCCTAGGTCCTCTGGCCACTAGTATATCTGGGAGATTGTTTATGACTTCCTTAGTGAAGACAGATTCAAAGTACCTGTTCAACTCGTCTGCCATTTCATTGTTCCCCATAACAAATTCACCTGTTTATGTATTCAAGGGACCAACATTGGTCTTAACTATTTTTTTCCTCTTCACATACCTAAATAAGCTTTCACTATCCTCCTTTATATTCTTGGCCAGCTTTATAAAAACATATAAAATTCTTAACGGATTAGACAGGTTAGTTGCAGGAATCCAGAACCAGGGGGAATCCAGAACCAGGGGTCACAGTTTAAGAATAAGGGGTAGTAAGCCATTTAGGACTGAGATGAGGAAAAACCTTTTCATCCAGATTTGTGAATCTGTGGAATTATCTGCCACAGAAGGCAATGGTGCCCAAATCACTGGATGTTTTCAAGAGAGAATTTGATTTAAGCTCTTCGGGTTAAAAGAATCAAGGGATATGGTGAAAAAGCAGGAACTGAGTACTGATTTTAGATGATCAGCCATGATCATATTGAATGGCAGTGCTGGCTCGAAAGGCCGAATGGCCTACTTTTTTCTATTTCACCTATTTTTCTGTTTCTAAGAGCGTTTCATTGTCATATGTACTGGCAATGGACCAATGACATTCTTACTTGCCACAGATGAAAAATATGGAATAACACACAAAGATTAATACTATAATCAATACAATAAATTATTAATCAGTAATACCAGACCGTAAAAGACTGAGCATCCCATGACCTTGTACGCCTCAATAAAGTCACCCCTCCAGAGTTTTCGCTGCGTGCTCCAGTTTCCTCCCACACTCCAAAGACAACAGGTTTGTAGGCTAACTGGCGTCGGTAAAACTTTAACTTTTCCCTAGTGTATAGACAATGCTAGTGTACGGGGATCTCTGTTCAACACGGACTCTTTGGGCTAAATGGCCTGTTTCTACAGTGCATTTCTAATGTCTAAACGCTAATTTTGTTTAATATAATGTGACAGTGGGCTAAAGGGCTTGTTCCTGTGTTACACTGTCTGTTATATTCTATTTTGATTATTTATACAGAGATAGTTTGCACCCAACCCAAGCTTGTACCAGAATAAGAGTGAGTTGTGTAAATGCTGGAAATTCCTTTCTGTCCAACACCACCCCCCATGCCCACTCATTACCCCAGCAGACACCTTGACTTTTTAAACTTAACCAACAGTGAGGAATCTTGCCAATAGCAATTAGTGGCTCCAATTGTTTGTTTTCTATGAGTGCGATTACTCATTCTTGTTGTACATGGCAGGATGAATAGTAAGAGCCACCGGTGGCCTTAAATACAAACCACTGTGCCATTACAAGGGACCACTGATCAATGTGTACTGTAGGCTTAGAAATGTGTCCTTTGTATAATTTGAAACAAAAGCCCCACAGTTATCCTAGCTCCATCCTTAATTTTAAATGGCCCATATGCTGTAACACCTTTGCCTCAAAACCAATAGTAAGCATTGAACTGTGGCCCATTGTAATTGTTTTGTGGCAAGAATGTGGTTTGAGTTGATCACAGAATCTGCTGGATGCATCCTCCACCAGTTTGGAACATGAGAGACACAGGATTTCTTGAAAGAGGTGTCACAAATAGATGGAAAAGAATTGGTCAAAAAGGCTTTCGGTACATTCCCCTTCATCAGTCAGAGTATTTAGTATAGAAGTTGGGAGGTTATGTTGCTGGGGCCACATTTGGAGTATTGTGTTCAGCTCAGGACACCATGTTATAGGAAAGATATTGTCAAGCTGGAAAGGGTGCAGAAATTATTTGTGAAGATATTGACAAGACTTGAGTGCCTGAACTATAGGGAGAGGTTGAGTGGGCTAGGATTCTATTCCTTGGAGCGCAGGAGGATGAGGGGTGATCTTATAGAGGTGTACAAAATCATGCGAGGAATAGATCGGGTAAACGCACAGAGTCTCTTGCTAAAAGAAGGGGAATCAAGAATCAGAAAACATAGGTTATGGTGATGGGAAAAAAGACTTAGTTGGAACCTAAGGGGTAACTTTTTTACAGAAAGGGTGGGTGTCTGGAACGAGCAGCAAGAGGAGGTAGTTGAGGTAGGTACTATTGCAACTTTCAGGAAACATTTGGATAGGTACATGGATAGGATATGTTTAGAGGAATATGGGCTAAACGTGTACTGGTGTAGGAACGTGTAGATGGGACATGTTGGTCGTTGTGGGCGAGTTGGACCGAATAGCTGTACGACCCTGTAACATCAATTATTACCTTGAAGAGCGGCAGAGGTCAATAGAAAATAGGTGCAAGAGTGCACAACTCCTGGATAAAGTATTGAATACACAATTACGCATAGAATGCAAGATAGAATAACTCAGCAGGTCAGGATCCTGACCAGTTGGGTTAATCCACCACTTAAGTGTTTTGCTCAAGATTCCAGCATCTGCATCTCCTCGTGTCTCCACGAATAAATGATGTTCAGTCTTCTCTTCTTCTGTCTTAATGAAACTTCAAAAGCGATTTTGTCATGTTGAGGCAGTAACTATTTCATCAGCTGGGTGGCGTGCAGGATTTACTTTTTCCCAAAATAACAGGAAATATTCTCAAACTTAATCTGCGGAAGTTGAAATCCATTGGGAGAAGCACCACGGGGGCATAGCAAAAAGGCCCAAAGCCAACCTGAGAGGTCTAATGGCTGTAAACTGCTCTTGCTTTGTTCTCGAGGACACAGGTTCTGCAAACTACCAATCTTAGATTTGTGTCCTCCGTCAAATTAACTACTTGTTCACATTAACTGGATCTAATCTTCTCCGATCCTTTTCTATGCTGAGGCCCCGCCAAATTTCACCAACTATTCTTTTCCAAGCCGTCTGAGATATTCATGTCCACTGTCCATTACTGGAAATGTTGAGAACGTCTCTACAATCATTTCCAGGCTCACTATGAAGGCGATAACGGGGTGGTAGAGTAGGGGAGCTGTTTGAGCTGCTATTTTGCAGCTCCAGAGACCCAGAGTTCAGTAGTGTTCGTGTGGGGTTTGCACATTCTCAGTGTTGGTTTCTCCCAGGTGCTCCCGTGCCCTCCCACATTCCAAAGATGTGCAGGTGGCTGGGATATTTGGAAGCTGTATGTTGCCCCTAGTATACAGGTGTGTGGTTATCAAAATGTGTAGGGAGGAACTGCAGATGCTGGTTTAAACCGAAGATAGATACAAAGTGCTGGAGCAACTCAGCGGGACATGCAGCATCTCTGGACATAAGGAATTGGTGACGTTTTGGGTCATGACCCTTCTTCAGACACTGTTCAGACTCTTCAGATGTTCTTCAGAAGTCTTCTACAGATGTGTAGTAGAACCTGGCTGGGATTGAAGGGAACGCGAGGAGAATTTACCAAAATGGGATTAGTGTAGGGCTGGTACAATGAGTGCTTGGTCAACATGAATGTTGGGCCAAAGGGCATTGTTTCTGTGCTGTATGAATCGATGATCGACGGATCATATGTATTAAGACTTTGAAAAGAGATTGTACCATCATAAAAGTTCCAACAAATCAAAGCATACCCTCTGAATTTATAAATGAGCATCCTGCTACTCCAAGTTATGCATTTCAGAGACAGTAGATACAGAGAGTATTTTGTTGAACTGCCTATTAACCCACAGAATGATGTAGTATGATATTCCTAGTTTGTGACAAATTTATCAATTTTCAGATTAGTTTTTAATTCACAGTCTGCTTACAACCAATTGCTGTACAGTTGGGCAGTTTTAGAGGCAATGGATGATTGCTGTAATTTAAATAGTTGAAAAAGTTTTAAAGACAATTCCAGGCAGGAGGATGAGGGGTGGTACATAGTTCCTTGAAAGAGGAGTCATAGGTCGATAGGGTCATCAAGAAGGGTTTTGGTACATTGGCCTTCATCAGCAGGGTATTGAGTATTGAACTTGGCTAACAGCTACACCTTTAGCTCTATAAAAAAAAGCACTGACCACAAGTTGAAATTAAATACCACCTATCTTCCCTTCTTCACCAGTAGTAAATGGCCACAATATTTTTAGTTTAGTTTAGAGATACAGCACAGAAACAGGCCTTTCGGCTCAACAAGTCTCACTGACCAGTGATCCCTGCACCATAACACTATCCTACACACTCCAGGAACAATTCACACTGAACCAAGCCAATTAGCCTACAGACCTGTACGTCTTTCGAGTGTGGGAGGAAACCGAAGTTTTCTGAAATAACCCACGTGGTCACGAGGAGATCGTACAAACTCCATAGACAGTTCCTGTAGTCAGAAACTGGCGCTGCAAGCGCTGTAAGGCAGCAACTCTACCTCTGCGCCACTGTGCCTGAATTTGGTTTCCACGTCCATCACCAAATAACTGCATTTATTCTGAGCAGTCATCTAAAGCTGAGTTGAGCAGGAATTTCTTCTCACAGAGTACGAAATATATGTTGGTTGAAATTTAGTTTATTGTCATATGTACCAAGGTTGAGTGAAAAGCTTTTGTTCGAGCCATCCACAGTGTATAAAGGGAATAACATTTATTGCAAGATAAAGTCCAATAAAGTAGCATAGTTAAAGTAAGAAAAGCTGCTGTTGGAGTAAAGGTTTAAAATAATAGAGTGATTGTAATGTGTGATTCTTCTGGGACGAGCACACAGAAAGTCGCATGGCTTGGGCACCATCTTGGGTGAGTTGTGAAGGCCAGGATTACGAGAGTTCCTTAGAGAGATAGGTAATTTGTTGAAAGATTGAGAATTGAGGGCCATGGGAACTGCTGTATGGGGTATGGGGAGATCAGACAGAATCACATTGAACAATGGGGCAGGTTTAAAGGGCCTGGTGTCTAACCCTTATTTTTTCATGTGTTCTCAGAATATAAAAATACAGCACAGGAAGAGGCCCTACAGCCACAACGTCTGTGCGGAACATGATATCATAGAAATAAAGAAACATAGAAAATAGGTGCAGGAGTAGGCCATTCAATATGATCATGGCTGATCATCCAACTCAGTATCCCGTACCTGCCTTCTCTCCATACCCCCTGATCCCATTAGCCACAAGGGCCACATCTAACTCCCTCTTAAAGATAACTCCTCTATCAAAATAAACTAATCTCAACTGCCTGTATATGATCCACAATATCTTAATCTCCAGTGAAATGTAATCCATTTTGAAATGCAGATATCCTCTTCCTTGACACAACCAACCTAGAAAAGTGTGACACATCAACACTCAATCTCCTCTGCTCCCAAGGAACATTTGCAGAACCCATCCAGTCTCTCAGGGTCTCAACCCATAATGATCATCCTTTTGACGCCACAGTTTTTAGTATAGTTTTAGAGATACAGCACGGAAAAGGCCCTTTGGCCCACAGAGTCCGCACCAACCAGCGACATTAACACTATCCTGTACACACTAGGGACAATTTACATTTATACCAAGCCAATTTACCTACACACCTGTGTAGGCAGGAACTGCAGATGCTGGTTTAAACTAAAGATAAAAAGCTGGAGTAACTCAGCGGGACAGGCAGCATCTCTGGAGAGAAGGAATGGGTGACGTTTCAAGTCGAGACCCTTCTTCAGACTAGTTAGGGATAAGTGAAACAAGAGATATAGACGATGATGTAGTGAGACAAATAACAATGAATGAAAAACATTGAGGGGTGGGCCAGCATTGCGCGGGGATGGGGGCCAGCATTGCGAGGGGTGGGGGCCAGCATTGCGAGGGGGTGGGGGCCAGCATTGCGAGGGGGTGGGGCCAGCATTGCCAGCATTGCGAGGGGGTGGGAGCCCAGCATTGCGAGCGAGGGGGTGGGGGGGCCAGCATTGCGCGGGGATGGGGGCCAGCATTGCGAGGGGATGGGAGCCAGCAGGGGGAGCGGGAGGGGGCAGCATTGCGAGGTGGTGGGGGCCAGCATTGCGAGGGGGATGGGGGCCAGCATTGCGAGGGGGATGGGGGCCAGCATTGCGAGGGGGTGGGGGCCAGCATTGCGAGGGGGTGGGGGCTAGCATTGCGAGGGGTGGGGGCCAGCATTGGGAAGCGGGATGGGGGCCAGCATTGCTACACCTTGGCAGCGAGGACGTGGTAAATGGGGGCCAGCATTGAACAGAGGGATGGGAGCCGTGCATTGTTCGAAGGGGAATGGGTGGTAAAGAAAGCATGCAGCCTTGCGAGGGGAAGTGGGGGTTAAAATTGTACAGGCATTGCGAGGGGGTGGGGGTCGCCAAATTATTGCAACAAAATAGAGAGGTACAGAGGAGATTTACTAGAATGTTGCCTGGGTTTCAGCAACTAAGTTACAGAGAAAGGTTGAACAAGTTAGGGCTTTATTCTTTGGAGCGCCAGGGACATAGCGGTCTTTAAAATGATGGGATAGACAGAGTTGGGCCAAGTTTTCCTGAGAGGGGAAGATGGGGGACCAGAATTAAGGGACAGAAGTTGCGGTAGGGGGGAACTTCTTTACGCAGAGAGTGGTGGCGGTGCATTGAGAGGGGAAGTGGTGGAGGCAGGTTCATTGGTATCATTTAAAAGGGATAGGCATATGGATGGGAAGGCCATGCATTGCGAGGGCAGGCAGGTGGGGCCAAAAATTGCGGCATGGACTGGTAGGGCCAGCATGTTTCCGTGGGTGGTCCAGACATGCGAGAGGGGGTGGGGGCCAGTATTGAGAGGGGGTGGGGTCAGCATTGCGAGGGGGTCCAGACATGCGGGGGGATGGGGGCCAGTATAGAGAGGGGATGGGGTCAGCATTGCGAGGGGATGGGGGCCAGTATTGAGAGGGGATGGGGGCCAGCCTTGGGAGGCGGGTGGGGGACGGCAGTGGCGAGCGGGCTTCCTCCTGCACGGTCCGATTCCCCCTCCCGTCTTCTCTCTCTCTCTCCCCACCCCATCCCACACCCACCACTTCCGCGTTCCCTATATCCCACTCACCAACCACCACTCTCCGGGCGCGTTTAGCGCTGTGGTGCCGGGAGCCGGGCCGCTGCCGGCACTGCCACATGCCTCTCGCGCGCCCACCCGCTCACCTGCTTCCGCGGCCTCTGCTCCCCCTTCAGTCTCCCCATCGTGGCGGCCGCGGGCGACCGTTGGGCGACGCCGCGCTCTGGCCCCGGTGGGGGCGGGACCTGCGCCGGGCAGCGCAGTCAACGCCCACGACGCCCACCAATGGCCGTGAAACAGAGCTGACAGTTGCCAACACCCATTGGCCAAATGAGCCGCCAATCAAGGCATCCTCCGACGGGCCTCCGCGGTTGAATGACAGTCGGCCCGGCCAATCGCATGTATAGGGAGGGCGGACAATGTCACTAAAAAGCTGGAGAAACTCAGTGTGTGCAGCAGCATCTATGGAGCGAAGGAAACATAGAACATAGAAATTAGGTGCAGGAGTAGACCATTCGGCCCTTCGAGCCTGCACCGCAATTCAATATGATCATGGCTGATCATCCAACTCAGTATCCCGTACCTGCCTTCTCTCCATACCCCCTGATCCCCTTAGCCACTGAACTGGCCTCAACTACCCTCTGTGGCAGAGAGTTCCAGAGATTCACCATTCTCTGTGTGAAAAAAGTTCTTCTCATCTCGGTTTTAAAGGATTCCCCCCTTATCCTTAAGCTGTGAACCCTTGTCCTGGACTTCCCCAACATCGGGAACAATCTTCCTGCATCTAGCCTGTCCAACCCCTTAAGAATTTTGTAAGTTTCTATAAGATCCCCTCTCAATCTCCTAAATTCTAGAGAGTATAAACCAAGTCTATCCAGTCTTTCTTCATAAGACATTCCTGACATCCCAGGAATCAGTCTGGTGAACCGTCTCTGCACTCCCTCTATGGCAATAATGTCCTTCCTCAGATTTGGAGACCAAAACTGTACGCAATACTCCAGGTGTGGTCTCACCCAGACCCTGTACAACTGCAGTAGAACCTCCCTGCTCCTATACTCAAATCCTTTTGCAATGAAAGCTAACATACCATTCACTTTCTTTACTGCCTGCTGCACCTGCATGCCTACCTTCAATGACTGGTGTACCATGACACCCAGGTCTCGCTGCATCTCCCCCCTTTCCCAATCGGCCACCATTTAGATAATAGTCTGCTTTCCCGTTTTTGCCACCAAAATGGATAACCTCACATTTATCCACATTATACTGCATCTGCCAAACATTTGCCCACTCACCCAGCCACTCACCCAGCCTAGGCAACGTTTCGAGGGGGACCGCCGGGAGGGAGGGGGGAAGAACAAAGGGAACTGGTGCGAGAGGGGAGGGGGATTTGTAACTTTGTAAGCGCCGGGCTAGCATTTGCAAACCTTGGCAAAGGATGCAAGCAAAGAAATTCATTGTCAACAGTTTTACAGGCTTGCGATTATGAATTATTGTACAACACTAGGCTGGATCAGTGGTTTTTCTCTCATTTAAAAGTAGAATGAACCAAGAGGTGGTCTATGGTTTTTTACCTGCATAGATGTGGTCCTACCTAGTCAATCAATGGTGGTGGGGAATGGCCGTGGGTCTGAGGAGGAGGTCAGAAGTAACCATATGGCCATGGACTTACATGACTATTCAGCTCCTCTAATCAGCGGTCCAGTTTGCATTTTTTTTTAAATGTACTTGGCTTTCCAGTGTTGGAAGTGTTTAGATGGCTACAGCCCAATGGCATGCAAATGAGTCCAGCCTAATATGCCAAAGATAAATACAAAATGCTGTAGTAACTCAGTGGGTTAGGCAGCATCTCTGGAGAAAAGGGTCGTGTTTTGGGTCGAGGCCCTTCTTCTGCCTCATGTGCCAACTTGGTCAGCATGGACAAGGTGGGCTGATAGGATTATTTTTGTGCTGAACAAGTCTATGGCTCTATTTATTGATCATCTCTAATTACCTCTCGAGAAGGTGTTGGTGAGCCACCTTCTTCATTATAAGGATTTCAGTGCTCCCATATAGTGCTTTAGTCCCATGATTTAGGCCCCATGAAGATGATAGTTCCAAGACAGATATTTCCAGATGTTGTCTGACCTGTTGAATTTCCCCAGCACTTTGTGTTTTGCTCAGGACTTCAACATCTGCCACTTCTTGTGTTTCGAAACAGAATTCCACATAAACTGTAAAATTGGGTAAAAGCATCGCTACTGAACACAAATCCTTTGTCCACCAGCAAAATTATATTCCAAAACATCAGGTAGGAGCCATTTATGCTTAAGTTAGTTACTGTTAGTATATTATAGCCATGTCTAGATATTTCTAGTTTTATCTTTTTGGTATGTTTGTTGGCAGGATTATATACGAAGATGGGTGCGTCAACATGGGAGGAGGCTAGCGTTGCCGCAGGGATTGGGAGTCCGTTTAGCCTCGAGTGATGGATGGTTTGGACAAGTTTTTCACCACTCTTACAAGAAGACACTACCACAAGACGCCACACTCTCACACAACACGGATTAAACAGTTAGTAAGAATGAAAAGTTATATGAATTATATCTTTGTTTTGTATTATTTCAATAAAAGACCAATTAATCAAGAAACAACAACTGGAAGATTCATTTTTGCTATCGGCGAGTGCGTAAACTACTTCTCTACCACATCCCAGAGTAGTAAAGGCAATTAAAAGTTGGACATTGGAAAGTTAAGAAATTGCCATTACAATCAATATGTTAAGCTAGGAACTGCAGATGCAACAATCTTGAGCAAAAAACATGCTGGAGAAAATCAGTGGGTCAAGCAGCATCTAGAGAGGGAATTGGACCCTCCTACATTTCCTTCGCTCCATAGATGCGGCCCCACCCGCTGAGCTTCTCCAGCATTTTGTCTACCTTCAATTTTCCAGCATCTGCAGCTCCTTCTTAAACTCCTTCATTTAATGTGTCTTTTCATTATGGAATTAAATAAAACTAAGACTACCCGTGGCACGCTGAGGGCAAACCTTGGTCATTTCACCAACATCAGCAGAAAGGTTTCTCCTTGCGAGTCGTGCATTTCGTCTTGTATACAGGTATCTGGCCCGCAGGTCAGCCATTCTTTCAGTTCTTTCATCTCCCTTCTCTTTATCCCTTTGGATTTGTATTCTTTCTCGGTAATAGTTGAGACATTCAGCTCTTTCTTCTGGAGTCACTTGTTCCCCTTTCCCCTTTGGTGCTTTTCGATGACTCTTATGGCTAGTCCTTTTAGACCATCCTGCACCTCGTTTGCTAGGTCTTTTTGGCATGGTATAAAAAAGGAGGTAGATATTTGTCAGGATGTCAGTAGATAGTTATAAACTTCTAAACACAATCTTATCCATTAATGAACACGGAAGTATTGGATGGACATGGCGGTTGTTTATTAAATTGTTGCACTTTCCTGCACAGTTTTGGCGGTATTTCGGGAACTTTCTTTCTTGGAGACGTTCCGTTATTTCAAATTCCGCACGCCCGTTGTGTCTCCGTCGTGTTTGGTCGTGACGCTAGTCAAGTACACACGGAAGTATTGGCTAAAACGGAAGCCCCCTCGCCTCCCCCCCCCCCACCAAATTGCGCACGCGCGGACACTGCCCCCCCCCCCCCGACCCCCCTCCCCCCACCAACTGCCACGCGCGGACACTGGCTCCCGGCCACTCCCCCCCCAACTGCGCACGCGCGGACACTGGGCCCCCGGCCACTGTCGCAGGCGCGGCAACTGCGCAGGCGCGGCACTGCCACTTCCCCCAACCCCCTCCCCTGCTTCCCCGGCCGCGGGTGGCCGTTGGGCGACGCCGCGCTCGAGCGCTCCGACCCCGGGGTGGGGGGGGGGGGGGGGAGGCCCTGCGCCCCCGGCGCCGTCAACGGCCCGCGATACCCGCCGTGAACTGCCATTGGCCAGCTGAGCCGCCAATCAAGGCATCCTCCAATCGACGTAGAGGGCCGACGAATCGATTCCGCGGTTGATTGACTGTCGGCCCGGCCAATCGCATGTAAATGGAGGGCGGATCAATGTCGCTAATAGGCTGACTATGCTGAAGAAGGCGGGATTATGGTGTGCTGACGGTGCGACGGACCAATAGTATTACAGAGTGAAGGGCTTTGCTCCAATAGCGTGGAAGGGGCGACTGTTGCTGGGCAGGAAATCTCGCCTAGGCTCAGTCTTGTTCATTTATGAGAGGAGCTGAATTAGGCCATTCGGCCCATCAAGTCTACTCAACTATTTTAAACCAGCATCTGCAGTTCCTTCTTACACATTGTAACATGGTTGATCTACCTTTCCCTCTCAACCCCATTCTCCAATTTCCGCGCTATATCTCTATACTACAGAAGTCTGTGGATGTCAAGTTAATGAATATTTTGAAGGCAGAGATTGACTGATTCTGGATTAGTTTGAGTGTCAATGGGAACTGGGGGGGATTTGTAACTTTGTAAACGCCCATTATGGGCCACTATTTGCATACCTTGGCAAGGGATGCAAGCAAACAATTTCATTATGACTTGACAATAAAGTATTCAATGCAACAGTTTTACAGGCTTGCGATGGTTAATTATTGTACGACACTAGGCTGGATCAGTGGCTTTTCTTTCTCATTTAAAAGAAGAATGAACCAATTGTGCTATGGAGGTGGCCTGTGTTTTTTTGCCTGAATAGATGTGGTCCTACCTAAACATCCAATGGTGGTGGGGAATGGCCATGGGTCTGTGGAGGAGATCCAGAAGTAACCATATGGCCATGGACTTACATGACCATTCAGCTCCACTAATCAGTGGTCCACTTTGCATTTTTTTTTTAATGGACTTGTCTTTCCAGAATCTGTGTTGGAAAGGAAGTATTTAGATGGATACGGGCCAATTGCAGGCAAATGGGTCCAGCCTAATATGCCAAAGATAAATTCAAAATGCTGTAGTAACTCAGTGGGTTAGGCAGCATCTCTGGAGAAAAGGAACAGGTGATGTTTCGGGTCGAGACCCTTCTTCTGCCTCATGTGCCAACTTGGTCAGCATGGACAAGGTGGGCCGATAGGGTTATTTTTGTGCTGAACAAGTCTTTGACTATTTATTGATTATCTCTAATTACTTTCCGAGAAGGTGGTGGTGAGCCACCTTCTTCAAGCCTTGTAATCATTATGGTGAAGGTGCCCCATATAGTGCTTTAGTTCCAAGATTTAGGCCCCATGAAGATGATGATATTTCCAAGACAGATATTTCCAGATGTTGCCTGACCTGTTGATTTTCCCCAGCACTTTGTGTTTTGCTCAGGATTTCTACATCTGCAGCTTCTTGTGTCTCTAAGCAGAACTCCACAAATACTGTAAAATAGGGTTAAAGCATCGCTAGCGAACACAAATCTTTTGTCCGCCAACAAAATATCTGATATTCCAAAATATCAATATTTTAAGCTAGAGACAAGGAACTGCAGAAGTAGCAATCTTGAGCAAATCAGTGGGTCATGCAGCATCTCCAGATGGAATTGGACCCTCCTTCAATTAATGTGTCTTTTCATGAAAGAATTAAATAAAATCATAATCAATCCTTTATGAACATAAAGAATGTTCTTGTGTCACAAAGAATGACATCACAAACTGTATATGAAATTCTGTTTTGGCAACACTATCAAATGATTTTCTCTGAGGTTTGATGGTTAGCCCAATGGCTAGGGATTTTTACTTAAATGCACTTGCACTTTACTACTTTTTTTCATGCTTCATTTAGTGGAATAATGAGTTTAATTGGGAAAAAGCACAACCGTTTGAGGAGACTTTATGTCAACAGTCTATTATTTTTGATGGTATTTTTCGATTTGGGTTCAATGCTTACTCTTGAACGGTAGGTTATTGGTAACAGTAAGAATCAACCAGTTATGATATTAATTTGCTGAACATTACAAATATTGAACCATTGTGTTGTGTGCAATTCTGGTCACCCAATTGCTGAAAGGATGTGAACTAAGGCTTTGGAAAAGGTGCAGAGGACGTTTACCAGGATGATGTCTGGATTAGGGGGTATTAGCTCTAGGGAGAGGTTGGACTGACTGGTATTGTTTCCTCTGGAGTGGTGGAGGTTGTGGGGAGACCCGATAGAAGTGTGTAAAATAACGAGAGGCATAGATGGGGTAGGCAGTCACAATGTTTTTACCAGGCTGGAAAAATCAAATACTTTCATAACCAAAAAATCAAAAAGCCATAGCTGTAAGATGAGAGGGACAAAGTTAAAGGGAGATGTGCGGAGTGAGTGGTGAGTGCCTGGAACGCACTGCCTGGGGTGTGGGTTGAAGCATTAGTGGCATTTAAAAAAACTTTGGATAGGCATATGGATATGCAGGGATTGGAGGCAAATGGGTTATGTGCAGGTAGATAAATGATGGTCTTTGCATCATGTTTGACACAGACATTGTGGGCTAAAGGGGCTGTTCTAGTGCTGTACTGTTGTATATTCTATATAACTTACAAAGCCATGGACTCAGCGATGGAAAGTGGATTGACAGGGTTTGGTGTACTGAACGACTTTGTTCTATATCATGCATGTTACTTGACACTGTTATCAATGTCATGTGGTGTCGAGATTCTTATTGATACTCATCTATTCCCTACTTCCCCATCAGAGTGAAGAGAGAAAGCAATGGGCGTGAGGCCAGCATCAACTTCGCAAGAAATCACTTTGGATATCTGGATGGTGAGGTTAATTTCCACTTCTTCATTCTAAAATCTGCATTAATGTAGCATCTTTCACAATCTCAGGCAATGCCAAAGAGCTCTGTGGCCAGAGAAATGGAGTCGCTGTTGTAATGTGAAGAACTGTGGTAGCCCATTCTGCACATAACACCAATGGTGTAATGATGGGGGGGGGTTACAAAAGAGTGCAGATACTGGAATCGAGTGAAAAATAAAGTGCTGGAGGAACTCAGCTGGTCAGGCAGCATCTGTGGAGGGAAATGGACAGATGACGTTTCGGATTCCATGACCCTTCTTCAGACTGATGGAGCAGAGGGGAGAGAGCTTGTGGAAAGAGGTGAGGGGATGGGGTGGGGGCAAGAGCTAGCAAGTGATAAGTGGATTTGGGTATGGGTTGGTGGCACATGAGTCAGGCAAGTGGGCGAGAGTGGAAATCGTAATCAAGGCTGGAGATAAGTGCTGAAGACAAAAGGCAAACCTGAAATTTATAATCTGATAATCACAACACCCCATCAATTTAAGGAAGGGTTCTGATCTGCGATATCTTCTGTCCATACCCTTCCATAGATGTCCATACCCTTCCTGACCTGCTGAGGTCCTCCAGTCCTTTGGGGCTTTTTTTAAACTAATGATGGTGGCTTCTGTATAAGTGAATAGGTATGGAAATAGAGAGAACTCCTGCCCTTATCTTCTACTCAGGCCCGTACCCTATTGGCATTTGTTCTGTTGTGTCTGAACTTGGGAAGAATGAGTAGTGATCTCATAGAAACATGTAGAGTGCTGAATGATTTGATAATGTAAGATTCTGATAATCCACCACCAGCCAATGGTTTGGCATCGGCTTATCAGGTGATACTGCCATGTCCACTCCACACAGGAGCACCACAGTTTCTCTGCTCCATTTGAATTCTCCTATTTCTTGGCCATACGCCCTTGAAACTTAATGGGTTCACTGACATATTTGAAAGAAGTGAATCAAAAGTGTGCTGGGGTATTTAGAAAATAACACCCGACAGTCTAGAAAAACTGCTAGCTTTGCACCACCATAATCCCCAGCTTTGTTTTGCTGTAGATGCAATGAGCATATTTCCCTTGATTAGGGGGGTGGAGGGAGGAGGGGTGGGAGGGAGAGAGTGTAGGGGATGTAGAATTTAAAGACCATCATGCATTAGTATAACAGCAAAATATAAAGTGCCTATGAACTCTGGATTTGGCAGCATCTGAGCTGTGAAGGGGCAGATGACGTTTCGGGCTGGGACCCTTCTTCAGACTCTTCAGATTCATGGGCACACTAAGCAAAGAACACACACAACAGCCGGCATTCCAGCTCCTCGAGCCTTTTCTTCACGATTGATCTGATCTTGGCCTCTGCTCCACCTGCTGCCTCTCCACAAGCCCTGACGGGCATGTTGTACAAGAACCCAGCTTCATGAACTCTGCACATATATCATGATTTTCCACAGTTAGTGAAGAAATGCAGATTCAGTACTCTCTAAGATAAGAAAGTCCTCTACATCTCCATCTTAAATTGCCAAACTTATTCTGAAACAATACCCCTAGTTCTATCCCCACACTGGGAAACTCACCCGCTCAGTATTTACACCTCACAGTCCTTACTGCTCCAATAAGGCCACCTCCCATTCCACAGTAAATGGCCCAAACTGTTCAATCTTTTATGGACCCATGGACAGATACAGAACGATAGAGGCTCTTCGGCCCACAATGTCCATGCTGTCTATCAACCCCATTTACATCACCTACCCAAACACCAGAGGAGATTTTTGATGCCAATTCACTTATTCACTCGCACATATTTGCGATGGGAGGTAACCAGTGTACACGGAGGAAATCCACGCGGTCACACGGAGAACGTGCAAACTGTAAACAGTCAGCAACTGGTTCGCTGGAGCTGTGTGTCACTGAAGACTACCCAGGAAAGAATCTAGAACTTAATCTGAACTACCTTCTTAATATAAAGTGATATAGTGCTTCAAGTGTGGTCTCACTGCTGCCCACTAGTGGTAGAAAGCCTTCTTCATTTTCATCCTCAATCTGCCTTGCAAGGCTAACGTTTCATATCCCTCCCTAATTACTCAGCGACTCTCTGTCCTTCAAGTACACGGCTATTCAGATCCCTCTACAGCGGCATTCCATGGCCTCTCCATTTAAACAACGTTCTGCTTTTCCATGACTCATGCCAAAGTCAAGTGCCTCGACCTGAATCATCACCTATTATTCCTTTTCTCCAGAGATGCTACCTGACCCACTGAGTTACCCCAGCATTTTGTGTCTTATCTTCTGAATGACTGCACACTTCCCCGTTAGGTGAAGGTGGAATAAGCAGGCCAGGGTGGGAACGCTTCCCTCGAGAGTGCTGAAAGGGAAAGGACATTGTTTCTGATGGCCAAATCTACTGGGTGCGGATGGAATTAAGAAGGGTAATCCAGTGAATGTAGATGGTGAGGACAAGGGGAATAATCCAATCCTAGTTCTGGATGGGAGCAGGGCTGAATCTGTTGCCCCATACAATGCCCACATCATTGGGTGGTGGTATCCTGGAAATCAATGTCAACATGCCTATAAAAAATAAGCACATCATAAAATGATGAGCAAAGCACAAAGTGCTGGAGGAACACAGCAGGTCAGGCAGCATTTGTCAAGGGATTGGACAGGTGACATTTCTGGCCGGGTCCTTTCTTCAGACTGAAGGGACAGAAACCAAAATGTTGTCAGCCGTCCAATTGGTCTGAAGAAGTGTCCGAACCCGAAATGTCCCCTGTCCATTCCCTTCACGGACGCTGCCTAACCTTCTGAGTTAATCCAGCACTTTGTATTTTGTCCAAGATTACAGCATCTGCAGTTCCTTGTATCTACATAAATTATGAAACAACTGTTCAATTTTTTTTTTGCTTCACCCTTCAGACTATGGAATCAAACCAATAATTCCACGGCTCAGCAAGCAAATAAAGAAAGTCCCATCTCCGTTCCTAATGAAAGCGGGTCGAAGCAAGAGAGATGATCCGGAGTTTGATGACTTCTATAATTACCTTGGATAACTATCAGCATCAAATCGTTTTTTTAGAATTAATTTTCCAGCTGTGACTTGAAACATGAAATTTGGAAACTGCGCTGACACGAATAGCAATGAAACCAAAGTGCACATTTTGTTTGGGACATGTTATATAGTGTGTTTTATTCCTTCAACTAGAAAGAATGACTATTTTGAATCCTTTTTATTAACTCTTTCTGAGCGTATTGATTTCCAGTGAGAGTTCAGTTCCAATGTGGACAGTATCTTCTAATATCTCACCCAACAAGTCATGCTACCTGTGTGAGAGTGTTATTGAAGAGACTACTGGCAGGATGTGTGACTGACGCCAAGGCATTTTTGGCCCATTTCTGATATTAGCCAAGGTCAAAAAACACCAGCTGATTATCCCAACCAGCATCTGGAGTCCTTGTTTCTACATTTCTCTATCCCTTATCTCACTGTTCACTGCTCCTCAACAGGCCAGGAACTTGGAACCAACTCTTTTTACTTATCCACAGGTCCCATGTGGGGGCAAAGTCTAGCTTTGACCATAACACATTGTACAGATTCCGGGAAAGAGATGGTTAGGACAACTCCCATTTCCTCAAGATTTTATACGAGTAAGAAACTGAGTACAAAAAGTCTTTCCTTAAAAGGACTTATCATTGCATCTCTTTGCTCATACATCTGCTACAGTTTCAATAGTTTTATTTTGGGTAGTCTAGTTAGGGACTGAATGGTGGGAGACCCCATCCAGCCCCCTTGTTAACTGGGCTGAGGGACCAAGTGGGGAGAAGATCTTGGAGGCCAATAGCTTGAATGCTTGTGATGAACTGCAGCAAGCCAACATGAGTATCATTCATAACAGATTACTGGATTCTCTTGACCATTCATTGATGATGTCACATCTAGCTGCCAATTTACCATTTTCAATATGTGTCCCTGTGTTCCAAGAGTAAATGCACAATCCCAGCCTGGTGATTCCTTGTACATTGAAAGGACCAGCTCTACTGTCAACGATTTAAGCTGAATCCAAGTAGACACCGCTGTAACTTTGGACTAAGATAGATTGAGTTGTTTAAATCCAGAAAGCAAATTATTGTCTGCTAGGATTAACACGAGGACAGGTTTATCCTTGATTTTATCCGAACACTACAATAAAATTGTTATTAGTTATACTTCTAGCCGTGTGTTTTATGCATTCCTTAACACCTTTGGAAGCTCAACACTCTCCAGGACAAATCAGCCCCCCGAGATAGCACCATTGTATCCAACAGATTCAGTTTGTATTCCTGTCCACTAGCATACAGTGGCTGCCATCTGCAGAACGCACTACAGAACTCACCTCGGCTATACTGGGTGAATGCACACACTTTCTTACCCCAGTGTTGGGGAATCAAGAGGTAGGGGACATCAGTTTAAGGGGACAAGGGAAAGATTTAATATGTAGTTTAGATACGATTTAGACATTGGGCTTGGTTATCTTGGTAGAGCGCTTACCCTGGTGATGAAGCACAAGCACTTCATAGGAACCTGAGGGGCTACTTTTACCACTCAGCAAGAGTGGTGGGTGTAGTGAACATGCTGCCAGAGGAGGTAGTTGGGGCAGGAACAGTAACAATATTTAAAGGACATTTGGGCAGGCACATGGATAGAAAGGATTTAGAGGGACATGTGACAAACAGTGCCAAGCGGGCAGCGTAGATGGGCATTTGGGTCAACATAAATGTTTTGGATGAAGGGGCTGTTTCCATGCTCTTATGACCCTGTGTCTAATCCCAAACCTCGACCACTTGGTTCCTCTTCAAATCAGTCACCATACTGACTCGGAATTATAATGGTTTCATTGTCATGGGATCCAAGTCCCTACTGATAGACTTATGAATGAATGTTCCCTCACCAAGTGGATGGCAGAAGTTTACCACCAGCTCAAGTCCATCTTCTCAAGAAGTAACAGCCGATAGGTTTAGTTTAGTTTAGTTTAGAGATACAGCGCCGAAACTGGTCCATCGTCCCACCAAATCTGCGCTGACTAGTGATCACCCCACACACTAACATGCACGAGGAACAGTTTACAATTTTACCAAGCCAATTAGCCTACAAACCTGTACGTCTTCAGAGTGTGGGAGGAAACCGGAGCTCCCGGAGAAAACCCATGCCGGTCACGGGAAAACTTACAAACTCCGCCCAGAGAGCACCCATAGTCAAGATTGAACCCGGGTCTCTGGTACTGTTAGGCAGCAACTCTACCGCTGCGCTGCCTGCTACCGATGTTAACCTTGAGCATGTCTACATCCTGCACGTGATGACAAGCATCATAGATTCCTGTGCGGTAGATATCTGAGCTACAAGCCAATCACTCTCATTGTAAAGAGAACTGATCCGGAAATGGGAATCCCGAAGAACAAAATGTTTTGCAAGTTTGGCCAATAAACTGACACTTAATTAGTGGAGTTATCACATAACCAGTCACGGCACATTGGTGATGCTAATGCAATACTCCCAACAGAATGGCAGTGATGTGCAGCAGTTGAATAGTTTGCTGCTGCCCAAGGCACCCTGTAACATTCAGTTGCATCTGTTCCTCTTTGCAAAGTTGTTAAGGCTTTTGTTTTTAAAAAGAGACTTGTTAAAAGAACTTCAAAGAACCAGAGCAGAGAAGAACATGCTGTCATCAAACCTTTAAATAAACTATGTTGCACACTCCATGAACAACTTTTAAGAACTTTACACACAACACTTTCAATGAATAAAGCGTAACGTTATCGTTACAATGAATCTCGCATCTGCCCGTTGCTTTGGCGTCATCTCCTCCAGCCAGACCTAAGCACTGGCCCATTGCATTCCGAACGTGTACCAAATGCATCACAAGGGTTATGAAGCAAGCAGGAACGGTTGAGCCATGAACCAATGGAACACTAGATGGATGGGTCTGGATTGGCAGCGGAATGGGATAAGTCACAAACTCAGGGCGACGTACATTGTTGATCTTTGAGGCATGGCTGGCTAAAAGTAACAATAGGTAAAACGGGTTCAATCGAGATGCCATATCATTTTGGAACCTGATATCGAGCCACTAGCTCCGAGTGTCCATGCATCACGCTGGGTTTGAGAATGAGATGTGATGAGCCCAGACCACTTCGGGCACCTACAGAGGCATCTACTCCAGATAGATATCTTCTGTTGGACACGTGTACTCAATGTATTCTTTGTAGAACTGCTGGAAGGCCCTCCTGTATAACAAACAGAAACACAATGCTTTCAACATGAAGATCAAACCTTGTTCACAAATATCAAATCATTAATGTACTTTGACGACCGAGAGGCAGAGACCTTTAGACATGGAGCGTCAAAGGTCTTGGGGAAAGGGCAGGGATGTGGAAAAGAGGCCAAGAGCTAGATCAGTCAAGACAAAGACCCGAGGCAAGCTGGAGGAACAGCACCTCATCTTCCATCAGGGAATGTTGCAACCTTCTGGACCCAACGTTGATTCCAACATCCTGAGGTTAACCTGATTTCTGTTCATATTCTGATCATCATTGCGTGACATTGAATCAGTTTGATTGTTTTGTTCCCAGCTTTTTCTTTCCTCTCTGGGTGGAGAACATGCCCAACCTGACCTGCCGGGCTCATCCTCCTGCTCTGCATCTTGCAACTTTTACATCCTTCCATTTAATGTTCCCACTCTGTTATCGCTCCAATTCACTGGATGTTTTCAAGAGAGAGTTAGATTTAGCTCATGGGGCTAAAGAAATCAAGGGATATGGGGGGGAAAGCAGGAAAGGGGTACTGATTTTAGATGATCAGCCATGATCATATTGAATGGCGGTGCTGGATCGAAGGGCCGAATGGCCTATTCCAGCACCTGTTTTTCCATGTTTTTCTATGTTTTTCATTCACTTGAACCTAATAACCTATTTTACAGGTGCTGGAGCTTGTCCCCACAATCTACACAGTTTAACCCTATTAGAGACATAACCTCTCCCCCACCATCTCTCTAGATTTACGAGCATCTTCTGTATGATTCCCAGCCCTGACAAAGGGTCTTCAACCTAAAACATTGACTCTATCTCTACCCACAAATGTAGCCTGACGGCTGAGTATTTCCAACAATTCCTGTCTTTATTCAATATTTATTCCTCCTCTGTTTTCAGTTGTCAGTTTTAGTTTATTGTCACGTGTACCGAGGCACAGTGCAAAGTTTTTGTTGCCTGCAAACCAGTCAGCGGAAAGACAATACATGATTACAATCGATCCATTTACAGTGTATAGATACTTGATAAGGGAATAACGCTTAGTGCAAGGTAAAGCCAGTAAAGTCTGATCAACTGTTTTTTTTTTTGTTTTTTTTAATTTTATTTTTATTAGAAGTACGGTAAATTACAATACTACACAACACATATATCTTAATACATTTTTTGTACCGCTTCATTTTTTTTTGAGCTTTAAGAAAAAGATAGAAGTAAGGAAAGTAAAGAAAGTGCGCAAGAGTCGTGAAGTGCAAGAGTGTTGGGAAAAGAAAGCCCTTAGAAAAGAAGTTAGAGAAGGAAGTGAGAAAATAGACCCTAGAAAAGAAAGAAAAAGAAAATAGGAACAATCGCTCTATTATAACATTAAACTCCGCAAAAAGGGGACTACCAACCAAGTCTGTTTTTGTTGTTTTACCTCCCGTCACCAGGTCCTGATACCATTTATTTATTTATTTAAATTATTATTGCACCTCATACTTGTAATAGGTCCAGAAACATAGACCACGTCTTTTGGAATTGGTCTGCTTTACCTGCTAAGAGGTATCTCATCTCTTCCAGATGTAATGTTTCAAACATATTTGATATCCACATTTTTATTGTTGGTGTGGGTGCATTTTTCCAGAATTTAAGTATAAGCTTTTTTTCTGATCAACTGTTTATAACATTCTTAGATATTTGAACTTTTGTTACCAATACCTGGAACATTGAAATTCTATTTTATTATTGATAATGCATGCAAAATATTTGGAGGCTGAGGTGTTTATTTTAGGGATGCAGCACGGAATGCTCACCGAGTCCGCGCCGACCAGCGATCCCCGCACATTAACACTATCCTGCACACACTAGGGGACAATTTGCACTTATACCGAGTGTACAAATCCAAGCCAATGAACCTACAAACCTGTACGTCTTTGGAGTGTGGAAGGAAACTGAAGATTTGAGAAAACCCATGCAGTCACGGGGAGATCGTCCAAACTCCGTTCAGACAGTACCATACCCACGTCTCTGGCGCTGCAAGCGCTGTACGGCAGCAAGTCTACCGCTGCGCCACCGTGCTGCCCCCCTGGACTGAAAAACTTTGTGACCCAGTCCGAGCCCAGCCCAAAGCAGGCTGAACATACTCTGAGTAACAACAGCACCTGGACAGGTGGATCAGCGAGCAAAACCCTTGGACCATGCAAAGGAGAGTTTTGGACAGAAGACTACGTACCCCACTGATTCCGCAATGGGTTTTGTGGAGTCTTCGGACACAAAAACATGGCAAGCAAATCGGTGATCTGAAGGATGTTTGGTAATAAACCCAAAATATCTGAAAGGAGAAGAAAAGAGCAATGTAACAAGACTTATTGCATAAATGGTGGAGGCTGTTTGGCCAATCCTGTACATAGAGCAGTGCAGCACAGGAACAGGCCCTTCGGCCCACCATGTCTCTGTCGAACACGATGCTAAGATAAACTAAACTCTTCCTGCACATGTTCCACATCCCATCATTTCCTGCATATGCATGTGCTTATCTAAAATCATCTTGACCACTATTGTATCTGACTACATCTCCACCATCCCCGGCAGCACATTCCATGCACCCACCATTCTCAGTGTAAAAATAAATTCCTGCACATTTCCAATAAAATTTGCCCCTCGCACCTAAAAGCCTTCAGTATTCGACATTTCCACCCCATGAGAAAGGTTCTGGCCATCAATGCCTCTCATGATTTAATACACTTGATTTGACAACCTTCAACCCTCAGCCTCTGACACTCCAGAGAGAAAAGAAAAATCCAAGTTTGTCAAATCTTTCCTCGTAGCTAACACCATCTAATGCAGGTAACACCATGGTAAACATCCTCTGCACCCTTTTCAAAGCATATCCATCCTTGTTATATTGGGGCAACCAGAACCACACGCAATAGCATTGTTGACAGGAAGTCTGATCCACTTGGATCGATTGTCTATTGCTTTGTCTTTAACAATACTGCCTGTCTCTCCTAATCTTTTGATGGGCACCCAGCGACTCCATGCCTTCTGCTCTATCAGGAAGTGCATTTAAAGACCACAACAATGCGATTCTATCAATAAATCAACTGGATTTTTTAAAAACAATAAATCAATTTCTCCTCGTCACCATCCCTGCAGTTTCTGGAATTAGTTCATTCTTGTCGACTTCATCAAAACCTTCCATACTTCCTTATGCCTCGTGGGCACAGCCCTCCCAATCATTGCGGATGTCTACATGAAGCGCTGTTCTCAACAGGCAGCATCTATCATCAAAGACACCCACCATCCGAGCCATGCCTTATTCTCACTGTCAGGCAGGAAGTACAGGAGCCTGAAGTCTTACACCACCAGGTTCAGAAACAGCAACTTCCCTACAACTATCAGTGAGTTGTGAAATCTGTGAAATCTGCCCCCCCATATACCTCGAACGTTAATCCCACCTCGACAGCCAATGAAGTACTACGGACCATCCGTGCCACCATCTCACAATTTTTTTGTGACCCCCCTGGTTCTGGACTAGTGTTTTCACTAATGTCTTGTTTTATTTTAGTTTAGGTTAGAAACACAGCCCTTCGGAGCATCCTAACAAATATTGATGGCGGTGCAGGCTCCCGAATGGCCTACTCCTGAGAACTATGACCACCGAGGCGTCTTCCCAATCACCATCAGGCTCTTAAACACTACACAACACTAACCTCAACTATGAACTTCTATGGTACACAAAAATGCTGGAGAAACTCAGCGGGTGCAGCAGCATCTATGGAGCGAAGGAAATAGGCAACGTTTCGGGCCGAAACGTTGCCTATTTCCTTCGCTCTATAGATGCTGCTGCACCCGCTGAGTTTCTCCAGCATTTTTGTGTACCTTCGATTTTCCAGCATCTACAGTTCCTTCTTGAACACAATGAAATTTTATGGACTGTCTTGTGTTGCACTAAGGACATTGTTTTTTTTCCCCTGACACTAATTTATTATGTATTATCTGTGTGTTTTGCAGTTTTCAGCTTGTTATGTTGAAAACAAGTAACACAATAGGAATCAAACATTGATCAAGAACATAAGGAAACATGCAGTAAATCTAAGTCAGTACATACAACAATTTAACACTCTTGACTTGTGACCTGTAGTGGTGGAGAGATTGCCTTTGCCTCATTGATACCAACAGCAATCTGTGGGCATGGGTGAACAAACATGAAACAACCAGAACAGAACTCACTTGGTGTTCTTTGGATGATATCCACAGAATGAAACATTCTTCAACTGGAAGAAGTGACTACATTTACTGCCCTGCCATAAAGCAACAGAGAGAAGCAGAATTAATGCACATTAAGGGCAGTTCAGTGGTACAACTGATCGAGCAACTTCCTCATGGCACCAGTGACCTAACCTCTGGTGCTGTCTTTGTAGAGTTTGCACGTTCTTCCCCTGAGAACGTTGTGTGTTTCCCGTGGGTGCTCCAGTTTCACCAGCCTCCCCAAAGACTTGCGCATTGGTTGGTTGCCTGAAGTTGCCCCGTATATGTGGGCAAGTGGTAGTGATTTAAAAACAATCACTATGTTTAAGACACATTTATTCAGCCACTCAAATCAGCAAGGATACGGTCTTAATCCGGGCTTAGGTTTAAGGTGGGAGGGCGGATATTTAAATGGGACCTCAGAAGTGACTTCTTCACTCAGACAATAGTCCACGGCTGGATAAAGCTGCCAGAGGAAGCTATGGAAGTGGATACAATTATGACTTTCCAAAGACAGAGAGGCACGGTGGTGGAGCGGTAGAGTTGCTGCCTTACCGCGTCAGAGACCCAGGTTCGATCCTGATTACGGGTGCTGTTTGTACGGAGTTTGTACATTCTACCCATGAACTGCGTGGGTTATCTCCGGGTGCTCCAGTTTCCTCTCATACTCCAAAGACGTACAGGATTGAAAGCTAATTGGCGTGGTAAAATAGTAAATTGTGCCTAGTGTGTGTAAGATAGTGTTAGTGTGTGGAGATTGTTAGTCGGCGTTGGTTCGGTGGGCCGAACTGTGTCTCTAAAACTAAAACTTAAAAACAGATTTACGGATAGGAAGGATCTCGCGGGGTATGGACAAAATGCAAATAGGACTAGCCCAGAATGCCAATTTGGTCGGCATGGACAAGGTGGACCGAAGGGCCTGTTTTTGTACTATGTGGCTCTGTGGGTCTATGAGTCTCTGCTTCTGTGGGGAATGTTGCACAAACACCGCGGGCAAGAATTACCTTCTCGTAAGCACCGAGCCCATCGAGCTGCACAGCTATTTTAACGCCCCGCATGCCGATCTCCAGCACACAGCTGGAAGGAGGGTTGAATTGCACCGTCAGTCTTCTCGTTGTTGCGATCTACGAAGAGAAATGCAAGCCACCTGCACTTTACAAGAAGTGGAAACAAGGCACTGCAGATACTAGCTTCCATTTGTGGGGTGGTTTTGTGGAATGGTCTTGACGAAACGATTAAACAAAGTATGAATATAATGCAATTTAAAAAAATGTACAAAAGATTTATCTTTGAAAAGTACAGTAATGAGGAAGGAGAATGTAAATCTCACAGATGTTAATGTTGATTGTTCTTTTTGTTCTTTTCTTTTTTTGTTCTTTTTTTCTTAATAGCTTGATTGGAGTAGTTTTATTTGAATTGTCTGTTTAGTTTATTTTGTTGAATTTTGCATTTGTTAATGGTGAAGAATGGGGGTAGGACTTGACAAGCATAGGCTTCTTCCTATCCCTTTTCGAACAAGTCTAATGTGTATTATGTTGAAATTGGCTTTAGATTATTTTAATTTATGAATGTACATATATGTTATGTATATGTGTATGTGTGTATATGTGTATATGTATGTATGTATATATGTACATGTATATGTATGTATGTGTGTATGTATTTATGTATATATATATATATATATATATATATATGTATATATATAATTTTCCTTTTATTTATTCATTTTCATCTTTTCTTTTCTTCATTTTCTTTTTTAATCGTTCGAAATAAAGATATCATTCATTCAATCATTCATTCATTACCAAAGATAGAGACAAAGTGCTGGAGTAACTCAACGATTGAGGCAGCATTTCTGGAGAAAAAGGATGGGTGACGTTTCGGGTCGGGACCCACCTTCGGACCCAAACTGAAACGTCACCCTTCCTTTTTCTGCAGTGATACTGCCTGACCCACTGAGTAAGTACAGCACCTTGTGTCTATCTTTTGCACTTTACAAGAAGTTAAGTCAGAAAACAATTGAATTCTACGTCACGCATTTATTATCCGGTTCACGAAGGCATACCTGCAACTCTTCACATATTGTATATTCATCTTTTGGATCGGTCTATCATGGGGGACTTTATCAAATGCCTTACTAAAATCCACATAAACAACATCCACTGCCCTCCCCTCATTGATCAGCTTTGCCAGCTCTTTTAAATAAAAACATGTCCATTTATACATGACTTACAGAGTCATAGAGTCATACAACATGGATGACATACGTTGGGCCTGTTGCCATGCTGTATCTCTAAACTAAACTGAGATTTTGTCTCGCCCTAGAAACAGCACTTCCAATGGTGTGTTACTGGACTGCTGTGCTCTAGTTTCTGGGGTGGGACTCCAACACACAACTTGCTCACCGACCAGAGACATGAGTCGTACCCAAGGCCGCTGTTGGTCTCACTTCACTTTACCTTCTGCATTGCCGCACACAAGACGTCGTTCCCTTTGTGGTAGGGCACTTGCACTGAACCCAGAAACTTCAGAGGGAAGAGGTCCACCCAGTCACTCTTTTCTGCTATAGCTGTTGTGAAGGGGAGAAGGAGAGGGGGGAGGGGGGGGGGGGAGAGGGAGAGAAAAAGAGAGGGGGGGAGAGGAGGAGAGAGGGGGATAGAGAGGGGGAGAGAGAGCGAGAGAGAGAGAGGAGGGAGAGAGAAGGAGAGGGGGGGGGGGGGGGGAGGGGGGGGGGGGGTTGGGGGAAGAGCAACATTAAAATGAATGCATTGATAAAATGCTATCTGATTAAAAATAACCCATAGCTCAATACTTGCACTGGATATGTATCATTATACTTAGCCAAAATAATTTCTGGTGCTGTTAATTCAAATACTTATCACATTTGGATTAAATAACTGGACTATCCTAATACAGACATCATGTTAAAGTCACATGAAGATGATTACGTCACACAAATGTTCAGAACAACATCTGTGATCTCGCAGACTGATAGGGTTCTGATAAGGATTGCTTGGGTAGATGTGGAGAATCAGTTTACACTAACTGAATAGTCTAGATGAGGGGGTCAGTGTCTCAGGAACGGAGGTCAGACTATCAGGGCTGAGACAAGGTGACATTTCTTCATGCAGAAGGTTGTACATCTTTGGAGTGTTTTGCCCTAAAAAGCAGTGGTTGCTGACTCATTCAAGCCCAAAACCAAATGATTGTTAGATGCCAGGCACAGTGGCGCAGCTGGTGGACCTGCTGCCTCATAGGGGCAGGGACCCGGGTTTGATCCTGACCTCGGATGCTCTCTGTGTGGAGTTTGCACGTTCTCCCTGTGACCACGTGGGTTACCTCCGGGTTTCTTCCCACACCCCAGAGACGTGCGGGTTTGTAGGTTAATTGGGCTCCGTATATTGTCCCTAATTGGATGAGATCAGTGGGATAACGTAGAACCGGTGGGACCGGGTGATCGATGGTCAGCATGGATTTGATGGGCCGAAGGGCCTGTTTCCATATTGCATCTCTAAAATCAGAGACAACATTGGTGTGGGAGTGGTGCAGGAGACTTGAGGCAGCGCGTCATTTGAACAGAGGGGCTGATTGAGGGCCATTGTCGCCAACACACCGACCCTTCCCGCCTCGAGTTACAACGTTAAACTACTTTTCACCTCTGACTTTTCCAAGGTCATTGACATGAAAGATTATCTCCATTTCTCAGAATTAACACTGGTGTTTAATGCAGTGTGTTTAATGGGTGTTGATCTGTGGATCCAACATCACTTCCTGACTCTTATCCTCAATGCTTCTCGTTGGCCAAGACATGGAATACCAGTCAGGAAGCCATGGTGCAGCTGTGTGGATTTTTTGCCAGGCTGCATTTGTGGTATTGTGTACAGTTCTGGTCACCCCATTATAGGAAGGTTGTGGAGGCTTTGGAGGGGGTGCAGAAGAGGTTTTTATCTGAATGCTGTCTTGATTAGCTATAAGGGCTGTACTGCTCTACGTTCTATGAATCCAGCAAGTTGGGGCAGCACTATGCCGCAGCGGTTCAGTAGCTGCCTTACAGCGCCGGAGACCCAGGTTCGATTCCGACTACGGGCGCCATCTACAGAGTTTGTCGAGTGACTGCGTGGGTTTTCTCCGGGTTGCTCCCATTTCCTCCTGCACTCCAAAGACATACAAATTGTAGGTGAATTGACGCTGATAAAAATTTAAATTTCTCCCTAGTGTGTAGGGTAGTGCTGTAGTGTGATTGGTGGTCAGCACGGACTCAGTGGGCCGAAGGGCCTGTTTCCGGGCAATTTCTCTCAAGTCTAAAGTTCACGACATTTCAAGGACGCAGCTAAACTTGGAGCCAATCCCTCACGACTGAATTTGCTGCTGAATCAGCAGGTTGAAAACAATACTTCTGTTGTTGCTTAAACAGCAAGATAAGATGCTGCTGTCGGTTTGTGTGTGATCTAAACAGAAGAAATATATAAGCCTGAAACATTATGTTAATAAAAAATTGAATCTCATTCCAAAGAGGGTATCAGAGCTGCTGAACATGACTGGAGTTTTGAGTTTCTGTTGCCACTTTCCTATTCACTCTTGTTATGGGCCGGTGATGACTCTGTTACAAAACCACAGAAGGCTGTGGAGGCCAAGTCAATGGTTATTTTTAAGGCAGAGATAGATAGATTCTTGATCAGTATGAGTGTCAGGGGGTTTGTGGGGAGAAGGCAGGATAATGGGGTTAGGGGGGAGAGATAGAGCAGCCACGATTGAATGGCGGAGTAGCTCACAAGTTATAGGAGTAGAATTAGGCCATTCGGCCCATCGAGACTACTCATGGGTGATCTGTCTCCTATCCCATTTTCCTGCCCAACGCATCACCGGTTCCACGCTCCCCTCCATTGAGTCTGTCCAAAGCAAGCGCTGTCTGCGGAGGGCGCTCAGCATCACCAAGGACTGCTCTCACCCCAACCATGGACTGTTTACCCTCCTACCATCCGGGAGGCGCTACAGGTCTCTCCGTTGCCGAACCAGCAGGTCGAGGAACAGCTTCTTTCTGGCGGCTGTCACTCTACTCAACAATGTACCTCGGTGACTGCCAATAACCCCCCCCCCTCTGGACACTTATTATTTTTTATTCAAATCGTTTGCTATGTCGCTCTTCAAGGGAGATGCTAAATGCATTTCGTTGTCTCTGTAATGTACACTGACAACGACAATTAAAATTGAATCTGAATCTGCCTTCTCCCCATAACCCTTGACACCTGTTGTAATCTGTAAGTTTGATGGGGCCGAATGGCCTGATTCTTCTCCTATCACCTATGACCATACAACTCGGGGACCCTGGGTGAGCGAGTCAGGTACCTGCAAAGTACTCTGGTTCCGTGGGCACCTCGAGAGCATAGTACGCTGGGAAGATCCCCCTGTCGCCTGTTCTCATGTTGTAGGCTTCGTACCAGTAATCGTCAGCCTGCACCTCCACAAGGAGAGGGTCGTCCACCTCCAGCTCCAGCTCGTCCTCGTGCCGTGGGATGAACCTGCAGAGGACATCATCGGTGGTCACTCGAAACGAGTATGACTGTCCTCTCATGGAGGACGCCCGTGCGTGACTTTGTTTAACGCGGGGAGACTGGTGCACAGACAGCCACCCCACGGCCCTTGACAGATCTGGGTCAGGATCCAGTGGCATGGAGTCCAAGACAACTAGGGACCCTTTTCTGCTGCAGCCTTCATCCGCCTTCCCAGCCGTTGTGACGCTCCACTAAGGTCAGCCATCGTCCCCCGCCTGTTCCACCATTGAGGTTTTGGTTGGATTGCTCTTTGTCGGGGACCACCCCCTCGACCTCACCGCCCATATATGGCTCTACCAGGAGCATAGCTCCAGACGGCAACGCTCTCAGGATCACAGGACCACACACTCAACTCGTTATATAAATCAAAACACGAGGTAAAGCCCACTCTCTCAATCAGCTTTGCTATGAGACTGCTTAGAGGACAGCACAGGGAAAAAATGAACAGAGGCCTTTTGCCGAGACTGAGATGTTGACCAAGATATGACAGTGGTGTTTAAGAGGCTTGTAGATAGGCACGTTAATATGCAGGACATGGAGTGATACAGGTTATGACCAGGCAGCAGTGGTTAGTCTGACTCCAGCACATATTGTCTATTGACTTGACATCATATTTGGCACAGCCATAGTGTACCACAGATCCTGGTCCAGGGCTGCATTGTTCTCGGAAGTAACTGCAAGATGCTGGTTTACACCGAAGATAGACACAAAATGCTGGAGTAACTCCGCAGGCCAGGCAGCATCTCTGGATAGAAGGAATGAGTGACGAAGAAGGGTCTCGACCCGAAACGTCACCCATTCCTTCCATCCAGAGATGCTGCCTGACCCCTGGAGTTACTCCAGCATTTTGTGTCTATCTGCATTGTTCTATCTTCTATGTTTAACCACTTCCTTGCAATTGGTCCGTGTGATGCTACTCCAGATTTGGCCCGCTATCCTTCACTGCTCCCACACTGGGCAGAATCTCTGCCTGCAGTGATGCTTCCATTCACCTTCAGCTCTTGTCCTTCCTGCTGGTAGACTACTGGATAATGTGGATGAGGACTAAACCACATCCTGCACCATGGGTGAACCCCCCTCTGACCAAACTCACCGCTGCCTCTCAGGGAGCTATTCCTTGTCACCCAACATGTTATTGCTTGGTTAAGAAGACAAATATCAAGCATCTAATGGACAATAGACAAAAGGTGCAGGAGTAGGCCATTCGACCACCATTCAATGTGATCAAAGCTGCTCATCCACAATCAGTACCCCGTTCTTGCCTTCTCCCCATATCCCCTGACTCCGCTATCTTTAAGAGCTCTGTCTAGCTCTCTCTTGAAAGCATCCATAGAACCGGCCTCTGACACAGAGAATTCCACAGACTCACAACCCTCTGTGTAAAAAGGTTTTTCCTCATCTCCATTCTAAATGGCTTACCCCTTATTCTTAAACTGTGTCCCCTGGTTCTGGACTCCCCCAACATCGGGGACATGTTTCCTGCCTCTAGCTTGTCCAAACCCTTAATAATCTTATATGTTTCAATAAGATATCCTCTCATCCTTTTAAATTCCAGAGTATACAAGCCCATTCTCTCAGCATATGACAGTCCCGGGGAATTAACCTGGTGAACCTATGCTGCACTACCTCAATAGCAAGAATGTCCTTCCTCAAATTGGGAGACCTAAACTGCACACAATACTCCAGGTGTGGTCTCACTAGGGCCCTGTACAACTGCAAAGGACCTCTTTGCTCCTGTACTCAACTCCTCTTGTTATGAAGGCCAACATGCCATTTGATTTCTTCACTGCCTGCTGTACCAGCATGCTTACTTTCACTGACTGATGAACAAGGACCCCCAGATCCTGTTGTACTTCCCCTTTTCCCAACTTGAGTCCATTTAGTTAATAATCTGCCTTTCTGATTTTACCACCAAAGTGGATAACCTGACATTTATTCACATTAAACTGCATCTGCCATGCATCTGCCCACTCACCCATCCTGTCCAATGATCAATGATCGGCGACTTTAGCAACTTTAAAGAGAAATTGGGTGGTCAGCTGGATGTGAAGCTGGTTCTGACTGTATGCAATGAATATGTTGACGATATCCTTACCTGAAGACCGCCCTGTGTGTTTGATCTCTTTCCTCTCCATTTATTCTGCAGGAAAACAAGCCGAAGGATTCTGCACCTGCATGGCGGGAGCAAACACACGGACGTTTACTTGGCTTCAGTGGGAAAGGAGGGGTCCATGCAAAACCTGTTCACTGTGTCAATATCCCAGCTTGCTCAAGTTAACATCCTACCTGCTTACTGTCTGAAGGACTAAACTGTTCCTCCAGTAACTCGTGAATGGGAGCAGATCAGCAACATTCACAGAGGAGATGGGCCAATATCCTGGAGGGTCACCTTTCACCCCAAACTTAACCAGACCAGCCACATAGACACTGTTGGAGCTGTGAGAGCAGGTCAGAGGCTGGGTATTAAATAGTAAGTGGCTCTCCTCATATCCAAGGTTTTTCTACCATCTATGAGCCACCAGTTGGCAGTGTTCGGTTCGAATTCTCTCCCGTTACCTGGATGAATGCTGTTCCAACAACTCCAGAAGTTTGGCAGCATCCAAGGGGAAAACAGCCATTGACCAGCGATGCTTCAATGCGTCATGCCGTGAAACAGAGAGGATGAGACAAAGTTTCTTCCCACAGGCCATCAGGACTGTAAACTCAGGGCTCATTTAATTTACTGTACTCATTTACTGTTGTGTTGTGTCTTTTTTAAAAATGTTGGGGTTTTTTCTAACATGTAAATACTGATTCTGTTCTATTCTGTTCTGCAGTTCTTGCACAATCCGCAGGCATTACAACTTTCATTTCGCTGCACATCTTGTATGAGTATGTGACAAATAAACTTGACTTGACTTGACCAAACGTTCCTTCCTCCAGCAGTGGCGCATCACAGCTTGGTTTGGGATAGCTCTGCCCAAGACCACAAGAAATTGTAAAGTGGTGGATGTTCCCCAGTCCATCACACAGACTGGACTCCCCAACATCGACCGCATCTATACCTCTCGCTGCCCCAGGAAACACAGCCAACAAAGGCAAGGACCATTTTCAACCCAGTCATTCCATCGTCACTCCCTCTCCCAATGGGCAGGAGATCCAAAAGCTTGAAAGCATGTACTGCCAGACTCAGGAGCAGCTTCTTCCTCTCTGTTATCTTCCAACCTACCTCTTTGCGGATATTGGACTTTTTCCCTGCAACTTTGACGCTCCAATGCTATAAAACTATAGTCTGCAATCTGATATATCTCTCTCGGCACCACTTGTTGTACAACCTTCTGCAGTTGTACAGGGCCCTAGTGAGACCACACCTGGAGTATTGGGTGCAGTTTTGGTCCCCTGATTTGAGGAAGGACATTCTTGCTATTGAGGGAGTGCAGCGTAGGTTTACAATGTTAATTCCCGGGATGGCGGGACTGTCATATGCTGAGAGAATGTACACTCTGGAGTTTAGAAGAATGAGAGGGGATCTTATTGAAACATATAAGATTGTTAAGGGTTTGGGCATGCTAGAGGCAGGAAACATGTTCCCAATGTTGGGGGAGTCCAGAACCAGGGGCCACAGTTTAAGAATAAGGGGTAAGCCATTTAGAACGGAGATGAGGAAACACTTTTTCTCACAGAGAGTTGTGAGTCTGTGGAATTCTCTGCCTCAGAGGGCGGTGGAGGCCGGTTCTCTGGATACTTTCAAGAGAGAGCTAGATAGGGCGCTTAAAGATAGCGGAGTCCGGGAATATGGGGAGAAGGCAGGAACGGGGTAGATTGTGGATGATCAGCCATGATCATATTGAATGGCGGTGCTGGCTCGAAGGGCCGAGTGGCCTACTCCTGCACCTATTGTCTATTGTGTACGGCTTGACTGTACTCATGCATCGTAGGACATGATTGGCTTGGATCGCACACAAAAGCTTTTCACGATAAACCAATCCGGGGACTGCATCGTATCCCATCTACAAATCGCACTGCACCATTACTTGCCCAGAATACTATGACAGTATTTCCTAAACCAAACACCTCTTCCACTGATGGCACAGTGACACATCACCACCTGCATGTTCCACTCCAAGTTATGGCCATCCCGAGTTGGACTTATGTCACTATTCCTTTTTCTTTGCCCTATCTACATCTTAGAACACCTGCCCCAACAGTACTATGGGACCCCCTCCACCATTCCAAGGAATGGCACACAATCACCAGCTCAAGGGCAATAAATGTCAGTTCAAGAGTAAAGGGCCTGTCCCACTTAGGCGATTTATTGGGCGACTACAGGCGGCTGCCGCAAAGTTTCAACATCTTGAACATTTTTCAGTGACAGCGGCAACGATTATTGCTGTCGTAGGTTGTCATAGGTTGATGTAGGTGTTGTCACCAGGTGTCGCAGGTGAAGTCGATTAGAATTAGTCCCTGGCAGTCACCTAAAGAGTCACCTATGTGGGACAGGCCCTTTAGAGTGCTTATTTAACATATACACCAGAAATGAACCAGAGCAATGAAATTCTTAGAGGCACAAGGAACTACAGATTCTGGTTTACCAAATATAAGACAAAGTGCTGGAGTAACTCAGCGAGTCAGGCAGCATCGCGAGAGAACATGGCTAAGTAATGTATCAGGTTGGGGCAGCACAGTGGCGGAGCGGGTGGAGTTGCTACCTTACAGCGCCAGAGACCTGGGTTCAAACCTGACTGTGGGGTGATGGCTGTATGGAGTTTGTACGTTCTCCCTGTGACCATGTGGGATTTCTCCGGGTGCTCCGGTTTCCTCCCACACTCCAAAGACGTACAAGTTTGTAGATTCAAAGTTGTAAATTGTCCCGAGTGTGTAGGATAGTGCTGGTGTACAGGGTGTTCGCTGGACGGCATGGACTCAGTGGGCCGAAGGGCCAGTTTCCACGCTGCATCTCCAAAGTCTAAAGACCCTTCTTCAATCACCTATCCATGGTCTCCAGAGGCGCCTGACCCGCTTTTAATGGAATTTTAACTTGCTGCAGTTTTACAGGCACACTAGATGCAAGGACAACAATAAACATACAATTAATTATCAGTTATTCTCAGTAAACTGGATTCCCGATTGTGTAAAAACCAAAGTATGTCGAGCAACACGAGTAGTGCAAAGTCTGTTGCGGTTCGGTGCTGAGATAGCGTTGTACACGGTGGTTCATGACCTCGATGGTTGAATCCCAAACCCCATAAAAGAATCAATAAAATCTAAGGAAGGGTCCCGACCTGAAACATCGTCTATCCATGTCCTGCAGAGATGCTGCCTGACCCGCTGAGTTACTCCAGCACTTTGTCTTGTAAGCAAAAAAAAGATTACTTTAAGAGGCAAGATTTGCACATCGTGGGAGAATGAGAAGGATCTTGGATTGACTGAGCGCGATGAAGAAGGGTCCATACGCAATGAAGAAGGGTCTCGACCCGAAACATCACCCTTTACTTCGCTCCAGCGATGCTGCCTGTCTCGCTGAGTTACTCCATCCAGCATTTTGTGTCTGTCTAAGGCTCAATGGCCACAGGGTTCTACAATTCTTTATGCTGTTACAAGGTCACAAGAAATAAACTTGTGATGGAATACTGCCGCTGAATTGAGCAGAGGAAAGATCGGACCAGAGGCAAGAACTGTGACTGGTGTTTGTGTGGCAGTCTTAACACTAAACCATCTCTGGAAGAAATGTCCACATCAATGTATCAGGACTGGAGGCACGTGGTGACCGAGGTAGTAGTAAGGGGCATCTGAATGTGTGGCTGAGCAATTGGTGCAGAGGGCAGGGATTTAGATTTCTAGATCACTGGGATCTCTTCTGGGGCAAGGGTGACCTGTACAAAAAGGACGGGTTGCACCTTAATTGGAGGGGGGGCCGACATTCTGGACATTCTTTAAACCTACATGGGTGGGTTTAAACTAAACAGGGGGGGGGGGGGGGGGGGGGGGTGGGGGGGGGGGGGAGTCAACAATGTGGAAGCGTATGCGTGCAGTTAACAGGAAAGAGAGTGGAGGAAATTAACAGGGCAGGGGGGTGGGACCCAATGCAAGGAGATAGAGGGGCATGAAAGGAGGACAGAAGCAAAGGGTAGAAGGGAGATAAGAAAAACAAACCTGAAAGCTTTGTGCCTTAATGCGAGGAGCATTCGTAATAAGGTGGATGAATTGAATGTGCAGTTAGTACTTAAGGAAGATACAAGATACATTTATTTGCCACATGTACCAATTGTTACAGTGAAATGTGTGGTCGCCATACAGCCATAGAAATAATAAAGAGCACAGGAAACGATAGTTTTTAACACAGACATCCCCACATAGCGGGATCAAATTTGTCCTCCTCTGTATTCCTCCAGTGGTCGGGTGGGGGGGGCTCCCGAACCCCCCCGCTGTTGCCGCTCTGGGTGGCCGATGTTCAGGCCTGCTCAGCGGGGTGACGTCGGGACTGGAGGATCTCCTCAGCAGCTTGGACATCGGTCGGGCACCTCCTACCGGAGTCCGCGGCTCCCAAAGTCCGCAGGCCGTGCTTGGCGGAGCTGCAACGCTGGCGGCCCTCGGCAAAGGGCCCCAGGACACCGCGATGTTGTTCAGCTGCGCTGGAAGCTCTTCAAACCACAGCTCCGCGATGGAATATGATACAGTTGGAATTACGGAGACAAGGCTCCAGGGTGACCAAGGCTGGGAGCTAAACATGCAGGGGTATTCGGAAGGATAGACAGAAAGGAAGAGGAGGTGAGGTGGCATTGCTGGTTAAAGAGATTAATGCAATAGCAAGGAGAGACAAGATCAAGGAGAGACATTAGCTTGGATGCTGTACAATCGGCATGGGTAGAACTGTGAAATAGCCAAGGGCAGAAAACACTTGGAGTTGTATACAGACCACCAAGCAGCAGTAGGGAGGTTGGGGATAGCATCAAGCAGGAAATTAGGGATGCGTGTAGCAAAGGTACTGCAGTTATCATGGATGACTTTAATCTACATATAGATTGGGCTAACCAAATTAGTAGCAGCGCTGAGGAGAAGGATTTCCTGGAATGTATACGGGATGGTTTTTTAAACCAATATGTAGAAGAACCGACTAGAGGACAGGCCATCCTAGACTGGGTATTGTGTAATGAGGAAGGATTAGTTAGCGATCTTGTTGTGCAATGGCCCCCTTGGGCAACAGTGACCATAATATGGTGGAATTCTGCATTAGGATGGAGAGTGACACGGTTAATTCAGAAACTAGGGTCCTGAATTTAAAGAAAGGAGACTTTGAGGGTATGAAATGGGAATTGGCTAGGATAGACTGGCAAATTATACTTATAGGATTAAGTATTGAGATACAATGGCAAAGATTTAAAAACCGCATGGTTGAACTCCAAAAATTGTTCATCCCTGTCTGGTGAAAAAATAAAACGGGGCAGGCGGCACAACCGTGGCTAAGGAGGGAAATCAAGGATAGTGTTAAATCCAAGGAAAAGGCCTATATATTGGCCAGAGGAAGCAGCAAACTGGAGGACCGGGAGAAATTTAGAACTCAACACAGAGGACAAAGGGGTTAATTAAGAGGGGGAATAAAGAAGATGAAATAAAGCTTGCGGAGAATATAAAAACTGACTCTAAAAACTTCTTTAGATATGTAAAATGAAAAAGATTAGTGAAGACAAATGTAGGTCCTCACAATCAAGGACAGGTGAATTTATAATGGGAAACAAGAAAATAACAGAACAGTTAAACAATTACTTTGTTTCTGTCTCCACTAAGGAGGACACAATCTCCCAGAAATACTCGGGGACAGAGGATCTAGAGGGAGGGAGGAAATGAAGGGAATCCACATTGGTTAGGAAATAGTGTTAGGTGACTGAAGGCTGATAAATCCCTAGGGCCTGATGGTCTGCATCCCAGAATTCTCAAGGAGGTGGCCATAGAAATCGTGGATGCATTGGTGATCATTTTCCAATGTTCTCTCGACTCTGGACCAGTTACTGTGGACTGGAGGGTGGCCAATGTAACCCCACTTTTTAAGAACGGAGGGAAAGAGAAAATGGGGAATTATAGACTAGTTAGCCTGACATCGGTAGTGGGGAAGATGCTTGAGTCGATTGTTAAAGATATTATAGCAGCGCATTTGGAAAGCAGTGACAGGATCAGTCAAAGTTATTTATGATGGGAAAATCATGCTTGACTAATCTTCTGGAATTTTTTGAGGATGTAACAAGTAAAATGGATAAGGGAGAGCCAGTGGATATGGTGTATCTGGACTTTCAAAAAGCCTTTGACAAGGTCCCACACAAGAGATTATAGTGGAAAATTAGAGCACATAGTATTGAGGGTAGGGTATTGGACATGGATAGAGAACTGGTTGGCAAACAGGAAGCAAAAGAGTAGGAATTAGCAGGTCCTTTTCTGAGTGGCTAGTGGGGTGCCGCAAAGCTCGGTGCTGGGACCCCAGTTATTTAAAATAAATATTAATGATTTAGACAAGGGAATTAAATGTGATATCTCCAAGTTTGTGGATAACACAAAGCTGGTTGGCAGTGTGAGCTGCGATGAGGATGCTATGAGGCTGCAGGATGACTTGGATAGGTTGGATGAGTGTGCAGATGCATGGCAGATGCAGTATAATGTGGATAAGTGTGAGGTTATCCACTTTGGCGGCATAAACAGGAAAGCAGATTATTATCTGAATGGGGTCAGATTAGGAAAAGGGGAGGTGCAACGAGACCTGGGTGTGCTTGTACATCAGTCATTGAAAGTAAGCATGCAGGCAGTGCAGAAAGGTAATGGCATGTTGGCCTTCATTGCTAGATGATTTGATTTTAGGAGCAAGGAGGTTCTACTGCTGTTGTACAGGGCGCTGGTGAGACCGCACCTGGAGTATTGTGTGCAGTTTTGGTCTCCTAATTTGAGGGAGGACATTATTGCTATTGAGGGAGTGCAGCGTAGGTTCACCAGGTTAATTCCCGGGATGGCGGGACTGAAATATGATGAAAGAATAGCTCGACTGGGCTTGTATTCAATGGAATTTAGAAGGATGAGAGGATATCTTATAGAAACATATAAAATTCTTAAAAGATTGGACAGGCTAGATGCAGGAAAAAATGTTCGTGATGTTGGCGGTGTCCAGAACCAGGGGTCACAGTTTAAGAATAAGGGGTTGGCCATTTAGGACTGAGATGAGGAAAAACTTCTTCACCCAGAGAATTGTGAATCTGTGGAATTCTCTGCCACAGGAGGCAGTGGAGGCCAATTCACTGGATGTTTTCAAGAGAGAGTTAGATTTAGCTCTGAGGGCTAAAGGAATCAAGGGATATGGGGAAAAAGCAGGAGTAGGGTACATTTTAGATGATCAGCCATGATGGCTCGAAAGGCGGAATGGCCTACTCCTGCACCTATGTTTCTATGTTTCCCTTTCCCCTGAGTCTCAGTCTGAAGAAGGATCTCCACCTGAAACCTCACCTATTCCTTTTCCCCAGAGATGCCATTTGACCCGCTGTTACTCCGGCTTTTTGTGTTTATCTTCAACCTAAACCTACTGTAAATGCTGCTTTAGTGGATAGTTTTGCATTAATGCACTGTTTAATGCAGGGGTTTCTGCACCACAGGAGACAGATGATTTATTGTACAGATTAATGCAACTCTGCCCTGTTTTGATTTAGAAGGATGTTTCAAAAATCTTTCACAGGATGTGGCCTCACATTACTTCCCCCTAATTGCCCTTGCACGGAATGGTTTGGCGGGACATTTCCGCATCCAATATAGTGCAAAACACAAGACGACGTGATTTACAACCAATTCACAGCCTCCTGGAAGTTGTGAATCAGAAAAAAAATGACAGACCTAGACTAAAAATAGAATTAATCTATTCTGTTCTCCTGTTTCATTGAGAGAGATTGGCTGTGTTGAAACGTTCCTGATTGAATTCCTCAATCCTGGTGCAGGATTTTGTGTTAGTGGCAAGGAATTGTGTCCACAGTACCAACATGTCCTCAGTACCAACACTCCTGTGCTCACAGGTTGCTTTGGGAACAGCTCTGCTCAAGACTGCAAAAAATGACAGTGTTATGGACCCACACCTCTCTGGCCACGCACTCATCTCGCTGCTACCATCGGGAAGATGGTACAGGAGTCAGTGAACTGTTACTTCCGTATTCAAGATCACCTTTAGGCTTTAGAGGTACAGCACGGAAATAGGCTCCTCAGCCCACCGAGAACGCACTGACCAGCGATCATCCCGTACACATTCTACACATTAGGAATAATTTTGGGACAGAGTGAATTCAGTATTAAAGGAGGTATTAGGATATATAGTCTCCAAGAAGTGTTCCATTTTATACCTGGGTAATATAACTACAGTGGTGCTGAAGGAAGGTCATTACTTGGTTAAAATCCTACTCACAGCTGGAAGAAAGGCCATTACAAGAAACTGGCTTGCAGCGGACACACCCAGACTTTGACAAGGAAATATTTGTGATGGAGAAAATGACATATTCTCTAAGAGTGAAAAAAGATGTGTTTAACAGAAAATGGGAAAAATGGATTAGGTACAGAAATGAAGACATCAACTGTATAATTTTATTGACAATAATGTAAGTTATTAAAAAATGTTTTAATAAGAAAATAGTTCTGAATACTGCATCATTAATTGTAAACTGAACTCCCCGCTGCACTGTTGTACGTTTCACTGTATTGTTGGATGTTTCGTTGTTATATTTGTGTGTGCATAAAAGCAATAACGGCTAAAGTGGAAAAAAAAGGACCAATTTACAATTTTACTGAAGCCATTTAACCTGGAAGTTTCAGTCCAGTAATAACAATGTTATTTTTCCTGTAGGAATTTCAAAAAATAAATGACTTTAATAGTTAGAACTTCAATTTTGTTAATGCATGCTAAAATATTAACTGTTTAATATTAAAAAAAAACAAAATATTAAAGTTTAAATATTTTAACTTATTTTACAGGGAATTGTTACACGTCAATAAAAGTGATTGCTTGTCAATGTCAATGACCCCCTCCACCCATCCTGTGGTTGAACTAACAGCTGTTAGTTTAAGAGATAATGGTGATTACTGCAAGGTGGTTACATAGAAACAGTTTCCCCCCCCAGAGACAGTTTTTTTCCCCAAACAGATTTTTTTCTGCATGTCAATTTCCAAAGTAACTTTCAAATGGTTCCCAATCAAAATCGCATTGTAACCATTTTAGCCCACTTATCACAAGGGTGGCACGGTGACGTATCAGTAGAGCTACTGCCTTACAGTGCCTGAGACAGAGTTTGTATGGAGGTTGTACATTCTCCTAGTGACCTGCGTGGGTTTTCACTGGGTGCTCTGGTTTCCTACCACATTCCAAAGACATACAGGTTTGTAGGTTACTTCGCTTGGTATGAAATGTAAATTGTCCCAAGTGTGTGTTGGATAGTGTTAGTGTGTGGGGATCGCTGGTTGGTGCAGACTTGGTGAGCCTTTCTCCCATTCTGTATCTCTAAACTAAACTAAATGGTGTTCTCAAATTCATCATTATATCCAATTCACACTATGGAAACATGTTGTGCAGCAGAACTAACTGGACATGTTTGATCACAGTTCACCACCTGACCTGGTGGTAAAGGTGTGCACTACCTACATATTTCTTCTCCACAGCGAAGGCCAATTGGCCAATCTAGTCTACACTGGCTCTCAGAGTCTTCCCACCAACCCTGTCCCATGCAGTGTATTCTCTCTCTCATCCCATCAACCTCACAATTCTCCAACCCCCTCACCTGCACAGGAGGCAATTTAGAGCAAACCACTGACCTACCAACCTGTACATCTTTGGGATGTGGAAGGAAATTGGAGCACCTGGAGGAAACTTGCGTTGTCACAGGGAGAACATGCAAACTCCACACAGACAGCATCCGAGGTCAGGATCGAACCTGGGACTCTGGAGCATTGAGGCAGCAGTACAAACTTATATTGTGAGATATTGAGCCCCAAATTGAATTGCTGTCACTCCCCGCATCCCCCACCCCCCCCCCCACACACACACACACACGTCCCCAGGGTATGAGGAAGGAATGGGCCCAAAGCTACTCACTCGAAGTCCGTGACCGTCCGCTCATGAAGACGTTGAGGAACTTCTTGGAGAACGGGATGTCCACGTCGGGCGTGGAGTCTTCCGACAGGCAGACTAAGTCCCTCTTCATCGCCCCCTCCTCGTACTCCTCGCCGATGGCCGACTCGTAGGGCGAGGAGACGCAGTTGTCGTAGACGGTGGCAGAGTCGCTATCATCGCTGTAGGCGGAGTAGCAGTGCTTGAGGCTGACCAGCTCCAGCTGCACGTCCTCGTCCACCACCAGCGTGTACTTGACCGAGTCGTAGGACAGCACGCTGTCTGAGCTCGCCGACGCCCGCTGGCAGCGCTCGCCGGTCGCCATGGCGGTCCATGCCAGCGAGGGAGCCCAGGCGCCGTACGCCTCCTCCTCCTCACCGATGGAAGGCCTGGACCTGTCGGGCAACACCAGGCACTGGGCCATGTCGGCGTCCGAGCTGGTGGACATCCTGTTCTTGTTGGAGCGGGAGAGGAAGGGCTTCTCGCTCTCCGAAGAGTCCGAGTTCCTCTGCACCGGCGTGAGGTAGATCTCCTCAGTCGCCTCGATCTCCACCTGCGTCTGGTAGCGGATGCGCTCCTCGTGTTGTCCGCCCCGCGCCCGCGGTGTGCATCCTGCCGCGGCTGGAGCTACGGTCTCGCCTTGCCCCGCCGGCGCCCTCCTGCAAGCGCTGGCCTGGCCGGTGGTGGTCCCCTTGTCCACCGTGCTGCCCGTCGCCTTGCTCTCATCTCCCAGGCATACGTGGTCACGGACCGGACTCCCTTCCCCTGCAAGACATGACCTTTGTTCAGCCGCTGCCTGTCCCACCAGACAATAAACACACCAACATTCCCAGGGAAATCAAAGGCGATTGGTCCCACCACACCCTCACCAACTGAGTCATTCAATTGCGTCATCAAAGACCCTTCCCAAACCCGAGAGGAGATGAGGGGGGGGGGGGGGGGGGGGGGGAAAGCTGAAGGATGTAACAAATGTAACTAATAAATGTGGATAGATACAATAAGCTGGAGTAACTCAGCGGGTCAGGCAGAGTCTCTAGAGACTGAGATAGAGTCAGGGGAAAGGGAAACGAGAGATATAGATGGTGATGTGGAGAGAGATAGAACAAATGAACGAATGATATGTAAAAAAATAATTGTGATAAAGGAAACGCCATTGTTAGGTGAGGGCTCAGTGAAAACGAGTTACAATCACGGCATGTTTGGATTTCCAGAGGACTTTCAAGAGGTAACTGCACAGGATGTGATCACAACAAGATTGACAATGATGATATAATGTCTTCGAGGTGCCTGTGCTATAGGAAGTGGTTTGACAGGCAAGGATTTTATTCCTCAGAGCTCAGGGGGATGAGGGTTGATCCTATAGAGGTGTACAAGATCATGAGGGGTTATAGATTCAGTGAATGCACAGTCTTTTGCCGAGGATAGGGGAATCAAGAACCAAAGAACATGGGGTTTAAGGTGAGAGGGGCAAGGTATGAAAGTCAGGGGCAAATGTTTCACAAAGGCTGATTGGTCTATGGAACGAGCTGCCAGTCAGTGTAAGTTGTTGAGGAAGGCAACAACATGTAAAATCATTAGACAGGTACAGTGGCTTGCAAAAGTATTCATACCCCTTGAACTTTTCCACATTTTGTCACGTCACAACGACAAACGTAAATGTATTTTATTGGGATTCTATGTGATAGACCAACACAAAGTGGCGCATAATTGTGAAGTGGAAGGAAAATGATACATGGTTTTCAAATTTTTTTACAAATAAAAAACTGAAAAGTGTGGCGTGCAAAAGTATTCAGCCCCCTTTACTCTGATACCCCTAAATAAAATCCAGTGCAACCAATTGCCTTCAGAAGTCACCTAATTAGTAAATAGTCCACTTGTGTGTAATCTAATCTCAGTATAAATACAGCTGTTCTGTGAGGGCCTCAGAGGCTCGTTAGAGAACATTAGTGACAAACAGCATCACGAAGCCCAAGGAATACACCAGACAGGTCAGGGATAAAGTTGTGGAGAAGTTTAAAGCAGGGTTAGGTTATAAAAAAAATATCCTAAGCTTTGAACATCTCACGGAGCACTGTTCAATCCATCATCTGAAAATGGAAAGAGTATGGCACAACTGCAAACCTACCAAGACATGGCCGTCCACCTAAACTGATAGGCCGGGCAAGGAGAGCATTGATCAGAGAAGCAGCCAAGAGGCCCATGGTAACTCTGGAGGAGCTGCAGAGATTCACAGCTCAGGTGGGAGAATCTGTCCACAGGACAACTATTAGTCGTGCACTCCACAAATCGGGCCTTTATGGAAGAGTGGCAAGAAGTAAGCCATTGTTGAAAAAAAGCCATAAGAAGTCCCGTTTTGCAGTTTGCCACTAGCCATGTGGGGGACACAGCAAACATGTGGAGGAAGGTGCTCTGGTCAGATGAGACCAAAATTGAAGTTTTTGGCCTAAATGCAAAACGCTATGTATGGTGGAAAACTAACACTGCACATCACACTGAACACACCATCCCCACTGTGAAATATGGTGGTGGAAGCATAATGCTGTGGGGATGCTTTTCTTCAGCAGGGACAGGGAAGCTGGTCAGAGTTGATGGGTAGATGGATGGAGCCAAATACAGGGCAATCTTGGAAGAAAACCTGTTGGAGTCTGCAAAAGACTTGAGACTGGGGCGGAGGTTCACCTTCCAGCAGGACAATGACCCTAAACATACAGCCAGAGCTACAATGGAATGGTTTAGATCAAAGCATATTCGTGTGTTAGAATGGCCCAGTCAAAGTCCAGACCTAAATCCAATTGAGAATCTCTGGCAAGACTTGAAAATTGCTGTTCACAGACGCTCTCCATCCAATCTGACTGAGTTTGAGCTATTTTGCAAAGAAGAATGGGCAAAATTTTCAGTCTCTAGATGTACAAAGCTGGTAGAGACATACCCCAAAAGACTTGCAGCTGTAATTGCAGCGAAAGGTGGTTCTACAAAGTATTGACTCAGGGGGGGCTAAATACATTTGCACACCACACTTTTCAGTTTTTTATTTGTAAACAAATTTGAAAACCATGATCATTTTCCTTCCACTTCACAATTATGCACCACTTTGCGTTGGTCTATCACATAAAATCCCAATAAAATACATTTACGTTTGTGGTTGTAACATGACAAAATGTGGAAAAGTTCAAGGGGTGTGAAAACCTTTGCAAGCCACTGTACATGGATAAGAAAGGATTAGAGGGATATGGGCCAAATGCAAGCAAATGGGACTGACTTAGAACGAGATGCTGATTTGTAGCACATTAGATTTTAGAGATACAGCGCAGAAGCAGACCCTTCAGCCCACCGAGACCACGCCGATCAGCGATCACCCTGTACACTAGACTATCCTAAACACTAATTTTTACTGACACCTATTAACCTATAAACCTGAGATACACACATAAAGCTGGAGTTACTCAGCGACACAGGCAGCATCTCTGGATAGCAAGAATGGGTTATGTTTGGAGGGGGGGGAGAGACCATTCTTCAGACTGAAGAAGGGCCTCGACCCAAAAAATCACTCTTTCCTTCGCTCCAGAGGTGCTGTCCGTCCCGCTGAGTTATGCCAGCTTTTTGTGTCTATCCTCGGTTTAATCCAGCATCTGCAGTTCCTTCCTACACAACCTATAAACCTGTATGTCTTTGGAGTGTGGGAGGAAACTGGAGCACCCAGAGAAAGCCCACGTGGTCACAGGGAATACGGGAGAACGTACAAACTCCGTACAGAGAGCACCCGTAGTCAGGATCGAACCTGGGTCTGTGGCGCTGTAAGGCAGCAACTCTACCGCTGCACCACAGTGCAGCCCATTGTGCTGGAGTTACTTTAGAGGTATAATTCTAAAGGCGCAACCATATTTGAAACCTCTCGGGTCATCTCGCTGAATATTCGGTTTTAAGAGACCCTCTTCGGACTGAAAAAGATCTCGACCCGGAATGTAACCTGTTCATTTTCTCCAGAGATGCTGCCTGTCCCACTGAGTTACTCCAGCATTTTGTGTCTATCTTCGGTTTAAGCCGGCATCTGTACTTCCTTCCTACACATTACGCCCTGTCTGACCCCAGCCCTTTGCAACCACTCCTCCCTGTCCCCTTCTCTAAACTCCTCCTCCCTCCTCTCAACTCACCCCATCACCCCCCCCCCCCCCCACTCCCCTCCTCCTACCCCCGCTGGTACCACCAGATTACACTCTGTCCTGCCATTTCCAGCCAACACCGTCAGACTCACCGAGCAAGCCAGACTCCACTCCTGAAACAACTCAGTGCTACAATGCCCAACTTCATCTTCAAAACCCTTCTCCTCACCCCCCCATCTCTGTGGCCTTTCCCGGGTCCGCAATCCTTCAGGGTCTCTTTTTTTAAAGTTTAGTTTAGAGATACAGCGTGGAAACAGGCCCTTCGGCCCACCGAGTCCACGCCGACCAGCAACCACCCGTACACTCGTTCAATCCTATACACCAGGAACAATTTACAGGAGCCAACGAGCATCCCAATTAACCCGCACGTCTTTGGGATGTGGGGGGAAACTGGAGTGTCCAGTGAAAACCCCACGCGGTCACAGGGAGAACGTGCCAACTCCGTACAGACAGCACCCGTAGTCAGGATCGAACCTGGATCTCTGGTGCTGTAAAAGAGCGACTCTACCACTGTGCCACCTCTGCCAGACTCTCCTGTTCTGCACATCACCTTCATCCTTTGTTCATCCCACCACCCGGGAACGGAATTCCCCTCCTGAATCTCTCCTTCCGCTCTAAGCTTCTTAACCCACCTGGCTTCTTGGCCCAGCTTCACCCACCCCGGCTCCCCTGAGAACATAGAAACATAGAAAATAGGTGCAGGAGTAGGCCATTCGGCCCTTCGAGCCTGCACCGCCATTCAATATGGTCATGGCTGATCATCCAACTCAGTATCCCATACCTGCCTTCTCTCCATACCCCATGATCCCTTTAGCCACAAGGGCCACATCTAACTCCCTCTTAAATATAGCCAATGAACTGGCCTCAACTACCTTCTGTGGGAGGGAATTCCACAGATTCACCACTCTCTCTGTGTGAAACAGATCAGTCTGCTGCTCTGCTTTACGCCATCCAGGGCAATAGTTTATCAGGCAACTGAACCACCCTATCAACAACTAGAGAGCAGTCCTGAGCTACCATCTACCTCAATGGAGACCCTCGGACTATCTTTAATCAGACTTTACTGGACTAAACGTTACTCCCTTTATCAATTATCTGTACGCTGTAGATGGCTCGGTTGCAATCATTGTATAGTCTTTCCGCTGACTGTCTTTTTTGTTTTTGTTCCAGTAGCAGAATTAGGCCATTCGGCCCATCAAGTCTACCCCGTCATGGCTGTTCTATCTTTCCCTCTCAACCCTGTTCTCCTGCCTTCTCCCCATAACCCCCGACACCTGTATTTCAACCTGAACAATGGTAATATGAATTAGGAATACACCTGCGCCGTTTTTCACTTAAAATATTTAATGTATCGTTTTTAATTTTCTATTGAAGAATCTGTCAATCTCCATTTTAGAAATATCCTGGTTTTTAACTGGTTGGCACGCAACTAAAGCTTTTCACTGTAACTCGGCACACATGACAATAAACTAAACTCAACCAAACAAACCAAACTTGTTGTCCCTCCTAACGATCAATACATTGTCTTTAAAACCAGCCCTTCAATTACACTCGTACACCAGGATTTTACCGGGTGAGTGGCCTGGCACAACATATTCGGCCTGGAGGGTTCAGCTCCGATACCTCATGGAGCGGGCAGTGCGGATACACGTACCTGTCTTCAGCGGGGAGGACGATCGAGAGACTTTTTCCTGCCAGCTGTACTTTTTGCCAAATGAGTTGTTATTCAGCGTGTCCTGTGGTGGGAGAACAAAGGAGGTCACGTGGGGCTGGGACGGGAGAGGCTGCTGACACAACGGGGCCACGCGACATCTTTTCAACAGGTTGCCGGGGCAACGTCGGACAATGACGATCATGTCCACACAGGGATTTTAAAAAAAAACGTATTCAGAGAAGACTGCGGCTGTTTTTAGTTTTAGTTTCAAGAGTTACAGCGTGAAAACAGGGCACTCAGCCCCACCGAGCCCAGGCCAACCAACAATCACCCCGTACACTAGCTCTATCCTACACACTGGGGGCAATTTACAGAAGCCAATTAACCTACAAACCTGCGCGTCTTTGGAATGTGGGAGGAAACCGCAGCACCCGGAGAAAACCCACGCGGTCACAGAGAGAACGTACAAACTCTGTACAGACAGCAGCTGCAGTCAGGATCGAACCCGGGTCTCTGGCGCAGTGAGGCAGCAACTCTACTGTGCCACCTGGTAATTGACCACAACTTTGGGCAGTGGGGTAAAGATAGTGTGAAACAGAGTCATTAATATCCCCTCATAGGACACTCTGTACTTAATCTGGGATTGTGTTTATGTACAGTGATCATTTACTGAACTGTACCTCGGTCCATGTGAGAATAAAGAACCAAAGTGCTGGAGTTAAGGGCCTGTCCCACGGGCATGCGGCCTGCATGCGGCAAGCACGACCTAACGTGGTCGCTTGAGCCATATGGCATGCGGCAAGCGCGACCAAACCAGAAGCAGGAGCCACGCGGAGGTCGAGTGAGTGACACGGCGTCAAGGCAGCTGCAGGCCGGCAGGTCATTGCCGCGCGGAATTTTTAAACGCGGTCAGTTTTTCGGAGCCCCGCGCGATGTCGGGACCAGCTCCGCACAACTCCATACGGCTCCGGTGATCGAAGTGGGACCGGCCCCGCGAGGCCGTACGGCTCAAGCGACCACGTTAGGTCGCGCTTGCCGCATGCAGGCACATGCTGGTGGGACAGGCCCTTTAGGTCGCGCTTGCCACATGCAGGTCGCATGCCCGTGGGACAAGCCCTTAATTCAGCGGGTCAGGCAGCATCTCTGGAGGACGTGGACAAATGACATGTCAGGTCAGTACCTTTCTTCACACTGCCTATCCCGTGTACATGGCCTTCGCTAGCTATCTGGCACCTCCTCATACCTACCCTCTGACCATGACCTTGCCACCATGCTCTCCCATTAATGTCCCCCCCTTGGCATTGCCAACAAGAGGCATTTCAATGGAGACAAAAGGAACTGCAGATGCCGGGATCTTGAGCAAAACACAAAGTGCTGGAGAATAATCAAAAAATGCTGGAGTAACTCAGCGGGACGGGCAACATCTCTGGAGAGAAGGAATGGGTGACGTTTCGGGTCGAGACACTTTGTCCCGACCGGAAACATCACCTATTCCTTCCATCCAGAGATGCTGCCCGTCCCGCTGAGTTACTCCAGCATTTTGTGCCTATCTTTGGTGTAAACCAGCATCTGCAGTTCCTTCCTACACAAGTGCTGGAGGTGTTCCACGGGTCACTCCGAGGGAGGGTCCCGACCTGAGATGTCGTCTGTCCATTTCCCTCCACAGATGCTGCCTGACCCGCTGAGTTCCTCCAGCACTTTGTGTTTTGCTGCTTATAGGCAGTGTTGGACTTTATCCTGAGTATTAAGGTTTCACAGCAGTTGATGTACTTATCCTGACTGATCTATTTTGGTTGATTCTTGTGGATTTGAACACATCATGCATCTGCCCAGCCAGTAACTCCTTGCACCATAGCAGCGAATATATTTCAATAAATCCCTCAAATACTGAGATGCTTCCAACATTCCTGGGGTTGTGCCGGGCTCCGAGCAAGCTTACTTCTTTCAGGAAAGAATGGTTTGTAGGCAAGGGCAGTGCAGTAGCACAGCGATAGAGTTGTTGCCTTACAGCGCCAGGGACCCGGGTTCGATCCTGGCTGTCTGTGCGGAGTTTGTACGTTCTCCCCGTGACCTGCGTGGGCTTTCCCCACACTCCAAAGACGTACAGGTTTGAATTGAATTGAATTGAATTTATTTGTCATTCAAAAAGAATTTGATCGAAATGTCATTGTCATAAAGTCCTAACAATAAAAACCAAATAAAACACACGGTTACATCAATTTTACACAAACATCCATCACAGGGACTCTCCTCCACGCACCTCCTCACTGTGATGGAAGGTAAAAAAAGTCTTATCTCTTCCTCGCTTCTTCCAGCAGTCAAACTGCTGCGTCGAGGCGATCGAGGCTCCCGATATTGAAGCCCCCGCCGGGCGAGTGAAGATCCCACGGCCGGGCCGCGCCGGGCGATGAAAAGTTCGATTCAAGCCATGCATTAACCTACCACAACTGGCTTTGGTAAAAAAATTTAATTGTCCCCAGTGTGTAGTGTGTGCTAATGTAATGGGGATCGCTAGTTTTGCACGGATTCGGTGGGCCGAAGGGCCTGTTTCCACAAACTATAAACTATTTGCTCCGTGCCCTTTGCAATCTCAGAATGCTCCAAAGTGCTTGGAAGCTTACGTAATGAAGTTATACAGGAAAAAACAGCAGCCATTTTAGTTTTAATGTTACAGATACAGTATGAAAACAGGCCCTTCAGCCCACAGAATTCATGCTGATCACTGATCGCCCATTCATATCAAATCTGCATTATCTCCATGTCAGCCACGCTCTACATTCTACAAACCCGGATGTCTTTGGAATGTGGGAGGATTTGGAGGTTAATTCCCAGAGTAAGACCCGGAGCAACAGCTCAACATGGTCGCTTACATCCCAACATTGTGTACATTGCATTTTTCAATATTAAGTCATGGCCCTCACTGCCTCTCTCCTCCCCGTACCCGTCTACCTTGGTGCTTGCCCATTTCTCTGGCCTCACCCACTCCCCTATATCCCTCCCTCTGGCTTTACATCTTCTCTCTTTATCTGATGCCCTTTTGGCTCCTTTTCACCTCTAGTCTTTGTCACTATCCCCTCTCACCTGTATCCACCTATCACTTGCCAGGCTTTGTAGCACTCCCCCCTTACTACAATCAGTCTGAAGAAGGGTCCCAACCCAGAACGTGGCCTATCCATGCCCACCACAGATGCTGACTGACCCGCTGAGTTACTGCAGCACTTCCAGTTTTGCTCAGGATTCCAGCATGGGCAGCTCTTGGTGTCGACACTTCAGCGCGACTTTGATCTGTGCCTTAATCACCTAACAGGGATGGTGAGAGGTGCTATAAAAATCCAAGTTCTTACACAGATTTCACCCGGCAGTGTCAGGCATTAATTTATTAGCAGCTAAGTACATTGCTGCTACTTTATGTGGGCCATTAAGACAATCTAATTATATCAGCAATGGATTTCGGTGTTGTCATATCTCCCACAGTCACAATTTGTAGGAAGCCAATAGCCACTACATTACTGATGGCTGCAAGGCTGACATTATGTGTAGTGGGTAGGAAGGAACTGCAGATGCTGGTTTAAACCGAAGATAGACACAAAATGCTGGAGTAACTCAGCGGGACAGGCAGCATCTCTGGAGAGAAGGAATGGGTGACGTTTGGGGTGGAGTCCCTTCTTCAGAATGTGTAGCGGAGCTGGTAATCACATCAGCGGACAGCAGTCTACTGCGAAAGTAGTCGGTCTGCGACTCAGAGATTGAGTGAAGCCACAGATATCTCCTTCAACCTGAGCTTCGGATTAATAACCTGGTGGGGCCTGTCTAGTATCGGGTGTGTTAGTGGTCATGTACCTGGTAAACATAGAAAATAGGTGCTGGTGTAGGCCATTCGGCCCTTCGAGCCGGCACCGCCATTCAATGTGATACAAAATCAATACCCCGTTCCTGCTTTCTCCCCATATCCCTTGATTCCTTTAGCCCTAAGAGTTAAATCTAACTCTTTCTTTAGGAGCCCGGTGCGGGGCTGAGACGCTCCCGTGTGGGCGGCCCGGTGCGGGGCGGAGACGCTCCCGTGTGGGCTCCGGTGCGGGGCGGAGACGGTGCTCCGGTCTGGCGGCGGCGGCGACCTGAATCCGGGGCTCGGTCGCGCGCCAGTGGGTGACATCGTCGGGAGCTCGCGGGTCACAGGTTGATGCCTGTTTTCCGGAGCTCCCGTGGCAACAACTGCTGGAGGGCGGCAGCTTCGACCACCCCCGGGCTGCGGAACTTGAACCGCGGGACTGACTTACCATCGCCTGGTGGGGTATCGCCTCGGCGCAGAGGGAGAAGAGGAGGGAAGAGACAGCAACCCTAAGACTTTTGCCTCCATCACAGTGAGGAAGTGCTTGGTGAACTAACTGTGGTGGATGTTAATTTGTGTTTATTGTGTGTTGTTTATTATTACATGTATGGCTGCAGGCAACGACATTTCGTTCAGACCGAAAGGTCTGAATGACAAATAAAGGATTCAATTCAATTCAATTCAATAGTACATCCGGTGAATTGGCCTCCACTGCCTTCTGTGGCAGAGAATTCCACAGATTCACAACTCTCTGGGTGACAACGTTTTTCCTCACCTCAGTGCTAAATGGCCTACACCTTATTCTTAAACTGTTACCACCGGTTCTGGACTCCCCCAACATTGGGAATTTTTTTCCTTGCAACTAGCCTGCCCAATCCCTTAAGAGTTTTATATGTTTCTATAAACTTTCCTCTCATCCTTCAAAATTCCGGTGAATACAAGCCCAGTCGACCCATTCTTTCATCATATGCCAGGCCCGCCATTCTGGGAATTAACCTGATGAACCTTCGCTGCACTCCCTCGAGAATGTCCTTCCTCAAATTAGGAGACCAAAACAAAAGCACACAAAAGTCCAAGACGTCTCATTTTTACAGGATAGCGCCTCGTCGCGTACCGGCAAAGTAAGCGGTGTTAAAGGGTGAGGGGGTGGGGACAATCGGCAGCGGGGATTGTTCGAAGGAAGCGGTGAATTGTGGCTGGTCCCTGCAGCCTTACCTGCGAGCGTGGAACCTGGGGGAAGAGGTTCAGGGTCGTCGGCCTCTTGGGTCTGTAGGCCGCCATGCCGACGGGCTTGGTCTCCCTCCGCCGGCCATTGTCCTCTTCCTCCTGCTCCGTCTCGTCCGTGGCGTCTATCAGGTCCAGCTGCAGCATCTCCGCCTGAATGGTACGCCTGTCCTTTCCACTGGTGGTGGCAGTGTTGTTGGCCTCCAGGGTCACCCGGGACTGACAAAGGGGGGAGGGGGACACACACACACACACAAAGAGTGGACAGTGAGGGGGTTGGAGTTCGTCCGCGGAAAGCCGCGTTTTACAGTTGTAAATCAGTGCCCGGGGGAAGGGTTAAAATGATGCAATTGCCTTGGCTAATCCGACAGGAAATCTCCCTGCTCGTTAAAGAGAGATATCAACAACATTGAATCAGAAACAAACACAGGCTCGACAGAAGCGACGAATGATGACACACGGGCCATTGAATGGCCACACAGGCCACTCTGTGCATCGTATCGCTGCTGGATCACTGTTAGCCCCACTCTTCATTCCATCTCCCACAGCCTTGCTGAACCTGTAGCCGGTAGGGCAGTACTCTGCATATCACCAACATATCGCAGCATCTCCTCCCTCCAGCCCATGCTGCACAGATTCATCCACTTTACCTCAGGCTTGGCCGCAACCCCATTAAATGCTCGTTCATGGTAGACTGATTAGCAGCTCGAATGGACAATCCGGAAGAAAGCTCGCGGCCCGCTGTCGAAAATCCCAATACCGTTCCCAGAATCATTTGTGACAAGAGTAGAATTCGACTTGCAACAAACGCTGCAACTTGAATGTATTTGGCTCCTTCTGCACAGTGGGAAGCATTTGTGAGTTGCTTTGCGGGAGTGTTAGTGAATGAACTTTGACACCAAGCCATACATGGGGGCATTAAAGGTGACGGCAGCAAGCTGCTATAATAAGGGCGCTATTAAAGAGGGTTACGAAGAGGGGAAGGGTGGTCGAGAGGCAGCAAGGTTTAGGCTGCGGACTCCAGGGCAGCGAGGTGGGGAGCCAAGGGCATTGCTATAAGTGGTGTGTGGATTCAACTCGGTGTTGGGAAAATGGCTCAAAATGGAGCAGCTGGAGCAGGAGAGAGAGACAAGGAGGAAGTGCGAGAATGTGGAATGGGTTGAGGCAAGTCTTTTATTAACACAGTGAGTGGAGGATGCCTGGAATATGCTGCCAGTGTTGGTGGTGGGGGCAGATACATTAGTGATGTTTAAGAGGCTTTTAGATAGACACATACAGGGAGTGGAGGGATATGGATTTTGCACATTGGCATTCTTGACGTCACGCTCTAGTAGAGAACCATTCCTAATCAAGGACAAGTTGTACAAGTTGACAAGCAGTAGAGGAGGGTCAGGGCGGTGAGTATATAAATCGGGCGCGTGGCTTGTTTTCACAGAGGCCCAGGACCATTGGTGAGCAGTAGAGGAGGGTCAGGGCTTTTTTACCAAAATCCGTAACGTTCCACACTCCATAGTGAGGGTTCTGGTGGAAGCCGCTGATTGGTGGAAGCAGACTAGAGGAAGCAGCTGATTGGGTGCAACATCAGGTTAGCATTTGTGCTTTCTGGTTAAAGGTACAGTGCTTTAGTTAAGGTACAGTGAGCTAAAGGTACAGTGCTTTTTGTTTATATAATAAAGGTGCAGTTTAAAGGTCACGAGGGAGCAGCTGTTGTGAGTCAGATACCTGCTGATTTCTCCCAGCAGTTTCTATTGTATTATACTGGTATCAGATCCAGGGTAAGGCGGGAGAATGACAGTCAGAGCAGTGTACTGTTCTGGATGTCAGATGTGGGAGGTCATGGTGTCGGATGGCTCTCCAGACGTCCACATCTGCACCAGGTGCAGCGAGATGGGGCTCCTAAGGGACCGTATTAGGATCCTGGAGCAGCAGCTCGATGACCTCGCTCTGATCAGAGAGAGTGAGGAGGTCATAGAGGGGAGTTATAGAGAGGTGGTCACTCAAAAACCACGGGAGAGAGACATGTGGGTCACGCTAAGGAAGGGCAACGGGCAGAGGCAGGAACGAGTGAGTACTCCAATGTCGGTACACCTCGCAAATAAGTACTCCTGTTTGAGTACGGAAGGGGGTGACAGCCTACCCCGGGGTAGTGACAGCGGACGGGCCTCCAGCACAGAGACCGGCCCAGTTGCTCCAAAAGGTAGGGAAAAAAGAGGGCAATATTAATTGGGGACTCTATTGTTAGGGGGTCGGATAGGCGATTCTGTGGACGCAGTCGGGAGACCAGGATGGTGGTCTGCCTCCCTGGTGCCAAGGTCTCGGACGTGTCTCAACGCATCCAAGATATCCTTAAATCAGAGGGAGAGGAGCCTGAGGTCGTGGTACATATAGGTACCAATGACATAGGTAAAAAAAGGGAAGAGGTCCTGAAGGGAGGATTTAGGGAGTTGGGAGGAGAGTTAAGAAAAAGGACCAAAAAGGTAACAATCTCAGGATTACTGCCTGTGCCACGCGACAGTGAGAGTAGGAATGGAGCGAGGTGGAGGATAAATGCGTGGCTGAAAGACTGGTGCAGAGGGCAGGGATTCAAGTTCCTGGATCATTGGGACTTATTTTGGGGAAGGTGGGACCTGTACAGAAAGGATGGGTTGCACTTGAACCCGAGGGGGACCAATATCCTAGCGGGGAAATTTGCAAAGGCAGCTGGGGAGACTTTAAACTAGAATGGTTGGGGCGAGGGACTCAAATAGCAAAAGGTAGTAGACAGAATGGGAGGCAGGAAGCAGAAATGGGAAGCACTCGGACACAAGAGGAGAAAGAAAAAAAAGGAAATAAACAGAGAATAAGAGACGGGGGTTTTCTTAAATGTGCATATTTTAATGCTAGGAGCATTGTAAGAAAGGTGGATGAGCTTAGAGTCTGGATAGACACCTGGAAGTATGATGTTGTGGCGATCAGTGAAACGTGGTTGCAGGAGGGCTGTGATTGGAAACTAAATATTCCAGGATTTCGTTGCTTCAGGTGTGATAGAATTGGAGGGGCAAGAGGTGGAGGTGTTGCATTGCTAGTCAGGGAAGATATTACAGCAGTGCTTTGGCAGGATAGATTGGAGGGCTCATCTAGGGAGGCTATTTGGGTGGAATTGAGAAGTGGGAAAGGTGTAGCAACACTTATAGGGGTGTATTATAGACCGCCAAACGGGGAACGAGAATTGGAAGAGCAAATATGTAAGGAGATAGCAGAGATTAGTAGTAAGCACAAGGTAGTGATTGTGGGAGATTTCAACTTTCCACACATAGACTGGGAAACACATTCTGTAAATGGGCTGGATGGGTTGGAGTTTGTAAAATGTGTGCAGGATAGTTTTTTGCAGCAATACATAGAGGTACCTACTAGAGGAGGGGCAGTGCTGGACCTCCTGTTAGGAAATGAGACTGGACAGGTGGCGGAGGTATGCGTTGGGGAGCACTTCGGGTCCAGTGATCACAATACCATTAGTTTCAATATAACTATGGAGAGGGTCAGAACTGGACCTAGGGTTGAGATTTTTGATTGGAGAAAGGCTAACTTTGATGCGATGCGAGATGATTTAAAAGGAGTGAACTGGGACATTTTGTTTTATGGGAAAGATGTAGAAGAGAAATGGAGGACATTTAAAGGGGAAATTTTAAGAGTACAGAATCTTTATGTTCCTGTTCGGTTGAAAGGAAACAGTAAAAATTGGAAAGAGCCCTGGTTTTCAAGGGAAATTGGACATCTTGTTCGGAAAAAGAGGGAGATCTACAATAATTAAAGGCAGCATGAAGTAAATGAGGTGCTTGAGGAGTATAAGGAATGTAAAAAGAATCTTAAGAAAGAAATTAGAAAAGCTAAAAGAAGATATGAGGTTGCTTTGGCAAGTAAGGTGAAAGTCAATCCAAAGGGTTTCTACAGCTATATTAATAGCAAAAGGATAAGGAGGGATAAAATTGGTCCATTGGAGAGACAGAGTGGACAGCTATCTGCAGAGCCAAAAGAGATGGGGGAGATATTGAACAATTTTTTTTCTTCGGTATTCACCAAGGAGAAGGATATTGAATTATGTGAGGTAAGGGAAACTAGTAGAGTAGCTATGGATACTATGAGGTTCAAAGTAAAAGAAGTACTGACACTTTTGAAAAATATAAAAGTGGATAAGTCTCCAGGTCCTGACAGGATATTCCCTAGGACATTGAGGGAAGTTAGTGTAGAAATAGCCGGGGCTATGACAGAAATATTTCAAATGTCATTAGAAACGGGAATAGTCCCCGAGGATTGGCATACTGCGCATGTTGTTCCATTGTTAAAAAAGGGTTCTAAGAGTAAACCTAGCAATTATAGACCTGTTAGTTTGACTTCAGTGGTGGGCAAATTAATGGAAAAGATACTTAGAGACAATATATATAAGCATCTAGATAAACAGGGTCTGATTAGGAACAGTCAACATGGATTTGTGCCTGGAAGGTCATGTTTGACTAATCTTCTTGAATTTTTTGAAGAGGTTACTAGGGAAATTGACGAGGGTAAAGCAGTGGATGTTGTCTATATGGACTTTAGTAAGGCCTTTGACAAGGTTCCTCATGGAAGGTTGGTTAAGAAGGTTCAACTGTTGGGTATAAATGCAGGAATAGCAAGATGGATTCAACAGTGGCTGAATGGGAGAAGCCAGAGGGTAATGGTGGATGGCTGTTTATCGGGTTGGAGGCAGGTGACTAGTGGGGTGCCTCAGGAATCTGTGTTGGGTCCTTTTGTTGTTTGTCATGTACATCAATGATCTGGATGAAGGTGTGGTAAATTGGATTAGTAAGTATGCAGATGATACCAAGATAGGGGGTGTTGTGGATAATGAAGAGGATTTCCAAAGTCTACAGAGTGATTTAGGCCATTTGGAAAAATGGGCTGAAAGATGGCAGATGGAGTTTAATGCTGACAAATGTGAGGTGCTACACCTTGGCAGGACAAATCAAAATAGGACGTACATGGTAAATGGTAGGGAATTGAAGAATACAGTTGAACAGAGGGATCTGGGTATAACCGTGCATAGTTCCTTGAAGGTGGAATCTCATATAGATAGGGTGGTAAAGAAAGCTTTTGGTATGCTAGCCTTTATAAATCAGAGCATTGAGTATAGAAGCTGGGATGTAATGTTAAAATTGTACAAGGCATTGGTGAGACCAAATCTGGAGTATGGTGTACAATTTTGGTCGCCCAATTATAGGAAGGATGTCAACAAAATAGAGAGAGTACAGAGGAGATTTACTAGAATGTTGCCTGGGTTTCAACAACTAAGTTACAGAGATAGGTTGAATAAGTTAGGTCTTTATTCTCTGGAGCGCAGAAGGTTAAGGGGGGACCTGATAGAGGTCTTTAAAATGATGAGAGGGATAGACAGAGTTGATGTGGACAAGCTTTTCCCTTTGAGAATAGGGAAGATTCAAACAAGAGGACATGACTTCAGAATTAAGGGACAGAAGTTTAGGGGTAATATGAGGGGGAACTTCTTTACGCAGAGAGTGGTGGCGGTGTGGAATGAGCTCCCAGTGGAAGTGGTGGAGGCAGGTTCATTAGTATCATTTAAAAATAAATTGGATAGGCATATGGATGAGAAGGGAATGGAGGGTTATGGTACGAGTGCAGGCAGGTGGGACTAAGGGGAAAAAAATTTGTTCGGCATGGACTTGTAGGGCCGAGATGGCCTGTTTCCGTGCTGTAATTGTTATATGGTTATTATATGGTTATATGTACCCTGGTCACTCCCTCTTCTCCCCTCTCCCATCAGGCAAAGGGAATAGAAGTGTGAAAACACACACCTCCAGATTCAGGGACAGTTTCTTCCCACTGTTATCTGGCAACTGAGCCATCCTACCACAACCAGACAGCAGTCCTGAACTACTATCTACCTCCTTGGAGACCCTCAGACTATCTTTGATTGGACTTTACTGGCTTTACCTTGCACTAATCACATATCTGTACACTGCGAGTGGCTCGATTTTAATCCTGGCTGGTTAGCATGCAACAAAAGATTTTCACTGTACCTCGGTACACATGACAATAAACTATATTGAACTGAACTGATCCGACCAACAACAGTCCTAAGCCACTATGTACCTCATTGGAGACTTTCAGACGGGGTGGAAGATTGCAACCTTCACTGGTCCGCCCTGTTTCGACTAATGCAATCAACTCGACGTGCCCAAACGGAAGATCAAATAGAACAAGTTGTCCAAGAACTTTAGGCTGTGCATGCCACACGAGAGAAGAGACTTTCAGACCATGTATGATCGGACTTTACTGGACTTTATCTTGCACTAAGCGTTGTTCACATTATTCCCTTTGTCATGTATCTGTACACTGTGAATGGCTCAATTGTAATCATGTATTGTCTTTCTGCTAGCTGGTTAGCACGCAACAAAAGATTTTCCCGGTACCTCGGTACACGTGATAATAAACTAAACTAAACTACTGGAGGGAATCTTTCACAAAAGCAGATTGGGAGTTATTGTTTGAATGTGGGTGCAGCTGCTGAATGTGATTTAAGGTGTTTAAGAAGGAACTGCAGATGCTGGAAAATCGAAGGTAGACCAAAGTGCTGGAGAAACTCAGCGGGTGCAGCAGCAGAGATGCGGGTGCAGCAGCAGAGATGCGGGTGCAGCAACAGAGATGCTGCTGCACCCGCTGTGTTTCTCCAGCACTTTTGTCTACCTTGAATGTGATAGGTGCCTGGAACGCACTGCCAGGGAGGAAGTGGGAGCAGATACAGCAGCAATGTTTAAGAGGCAGTTAAACAGGCACAAGGACAGGCAGGTGATGGAGGGAGGGAGACCAAGTGTCACAGGTGGAGTGAGCTTAACTTAACATGGCGGCACGGTGGCGCAGAGATAAAGCACTTCCAGAGACCGGGATCGATCTTGACTGTGGGTGCTTGTCTGTACGGAGTTTGAAAATTCTCCCCGTGACCTGTGTGGGCTTTCTCCAAGATCTTTAGTTTCCTCCTGCCCTCCAAAGACGTACAGGTTTGTAGCTTAATTGGCTTGGTATTAAAAAAAAGTAAGATTGTCCCTCGTGTGTGGAGGGTAGTGTTAATGTTCGGGGATCATTGGTCAGTGCCGACTAGGTGGGCTGAAGGGCCTGTTTCTGTGCTGTCTCTGTAAACTAACTATCATGGCCAGCACAAACTTTGTGGGCCGAACAGCCTGTTCTAGCACTGTACTCTTCTACGTTCCACGCTTTGTGGAGATCCCAAGTAGCCGCCAGCTTCCGTAATGTCCTGAGGAATTGCTGCATAGTTGGAGAGAGGCAATAGGCTGTCTTCTCAGGCAGATTTTATGGAGCTTTTCCATGAGAGGTCAAGAAATTCCCCTCCAGCCTCCCTCACCCTCCTTGTCCCTCAATCAACATCACAACGTGAAGGAGACACAAGAGACTGCAGATGCTGGAATCATGATCCAAAAAAAAGTGATATAGCAACGCAGTGGGTCAGGCAGCATCTGAGGTGGGAAATGGATAGATGATGTTTCAGATCAGGACCCTTCTTTGGACTGGAGATTCACATCCCTCTTGTTATCACACGTTCTCCAACCAACAATGTGCCATTGTGGGCTCCACCATTCCTGGCGTCATCTGTTGCCGGCCCCGATACGTTCTGCCCTTTTCTCACCTCCAGTTTATTTCCCCCACAGCGTTGAGGTCAGAGGGGGCAAAGTGTAAAAGAGATGTAGGGGGCAAAGTTTATTTTTTTAAACAGAGAATGGATGTTGCCTGGAACAGGCTGCCAGGGGTGATGGTGGAGGCAGACATGGTGGTGCAGCGGTAGAGTCGCTGCCTTAAGGGGCTGTCCCACTTGGGCGACCTAATTGGCGAGTTTAGAAGTGTTTGAAAAAAATGTCATGTTGAAGACCTCCTTCGACTATGATGAAGACTATCTACGACTACCTTCGACTACCCTCGATTACCTACGACTAACATGCCGACCTACTACTACCTACTATGACTTGACTACCTACGAGTAAAAAAAGTATCGATTTTTTCCATGGCGACCTTTTTTTTTACTCGCGGGCATTTTTCAGCATGTTGAAAAAAACGCCGCGACCTAGCTGAGGCCTCGAGTACGCGGAGACCACTCTCGAGCATGAAGGAGAGTTACAAAGACCTCCTATGACCTCGTGTCGACCATGCTGCGAGTATGAGTCGAGGGCAAACTCGCCAGAACTCACGGATTAGGTCGCCCAAGTGGCACAGCTCTTTACGGCACCAGAGACCCGGGTTCAATCCTGACCTCGGCTTCTGCCTGTATGGAGTTTGTACGTTCTCCCTGTGACCACGTGGGTTTTCTACAGGTGCTCCAGTTTCCTCCCACACTCCAAAGACGTACAGGTTTGGAGGTTAATTGGCTTCGGTAAAATTGTCCCTAGTGTGTAGGATAGTATTGGTATACGGGGATCATTGGTCGGCGCGGGCTCGATGGGCTGAAGGGCCTGCTTCCGTGCTGTACCTACATAGTCTAAATTCTTTTGAATTTTTAATATTACAAAAAACTACTAATGCTTAAAAAAATTAAAATAAAATAAATTAATTAAATTAGGCAGCTTAAAGGGCAACAGACCGCTGCAGACACCGACAATAAGGAACAATATGCATAGTGGTGCCTTTCTGTCTACACAAACAGCGCTGTCCTTATTTAACACACAAGATTAACCCCCTGATGTTGTCGTGTCTGCCTCCCACTGAGCAAACAAATTTGTTATAAAACTCCAGAGCTAATTAGCGGCACAGTGATCGTTTAATTGTAGGGATTTTATTTCCTCCTCCAGTCTCCGTCTTGGAACCACTATACCACCCATTCTATACCGCCGATCATAGAGTTGCACAGTATGGAGACAGGCCCTTCAGCCCAACCTGCCCACACCGACCAACATGTCCCACCTACACTAATCCCACTTGCCTGACATACAGCCCATAACCTGTCCTATCCATTCATCCGTTTAATTGCTTCTGTCCAATCCTTCTGCTTAGTTTAGTTGTGAGATACTGCATGGAAACAGGCCCTTCGGCCCACCGAGTCCACGCCTGCCATCGATCGTCCATTCACACACTAGTTCTGCGTTATCCTACATTCGCATCCACTCCCTACACACCAGGGGCAGTTTGCAACGGCCAAATAACCTACAAACCCGCGTGTCCTTGTGATGTGGAAGGAAACCGGAGCACCCGGATGAAACCCACGCTGCCACTGGGAGAAGGTGCAAACTCCACACAGACAGTGCCCATTGTCAGGATCGAACTCGGGTCTCTGGTGCTGTGAGGCTGCGGTTCTACCAGTTACAATGGCTTTGCCTTGCCTTGCCTTCCAGGCAGAAGTCCTTCTCTGAAGAAGGGTCCCAACCCGAAACAGCATCTATCCATTTCACTACACAGATGCTGCCTGACCCACTGAATTCCTTTGTTTCTTGCTCAAGATTCCTGCATCTGCAGTCTCTTGTGTCGATGCTCTTTTGCTTTCTCCATGTCTCTGCTGATCCCTGCCTCCATACTTGATTGGAAACTTCCTAACAATGTTCCAGTTCTGGCAAAAAGTCATCGTCCTTACAGAATTAACTCTGTCTCTGTCCCTCCATGGCAGCTGCAGTCCTGAACGTTATACTTTATGCCAACTTTCAGCATCTGCCACATTTTGCATCGTGTTTAACAAATTGCAGCCTGCCTGTGGAGTTGTATTCATATCCCTCTGTTACGTGGCACCACAGAGTCATAGAGAGTAGAAGCAGGCCCTTCGGCCCAACTCGTCCATGTTGACTAAGTGTGTAAGAAGGAACTGCAGATGCTGGTTGAAGATAAACAAAAAAAAGCTGGAGTAACTCAGCAGGTCAGAGAAAAGGAATAGGTGACGTTTCGGATTGAGACAAGAAGTCTGAAGAAGGGACACAAAAATGCTGGAGAAACTCAGCAGGTGCAGCAGCATCTATGGAGCGAAGGAAATAGGCAACGTTTCGGGCCGAAACCCTTCTTCTGAAGGGTCTTGTCCCAAAACGTCACCTATTACTTTTCTCCAGTGCTGCTGCCTGATGTTACTGGAATCTCTGGAACTCTCTGCCACAGAGGGTAGTTGAGGCCAGTTCATTGGCTATATTTAAGAGGGAGTTAGATGTGGCCCTTGTGGCCAAGGGGATCAGAGGGTATGGAGAGAAGGCAGGTACGGGATACTGAGTTGGATGATCAGCCATGGCGGTGCAGGCTCGAAGGGCCGAATGGCCTACTCCTGCACCTAATTTCTATGTTTCTATGTTACTCCAGCATTGTGTGTGTATCTTCCATGTTGACCAAGTGCGCATCTAGGCTGCTCCATTTGTCCGCTTTGACTGGTATCCCTCCAATCCTTTCCTATCCATGAACCTGTCCAAATGTTCTTTAAGATGGTCGGCATGGAAGAGCTGGGCCGAAGGGCCTGTTTCTGTGCTCTACAATTCTGACGGCGCAACACACACTCAGGACTGCACCGAAGGACCAACCCAGGTTGTGGGCTGGGGTCCTGGCAGTGGGAATCCAACCCATGGCCTTCTAACTCTGACCTGGAGTGGCATGTCTGACATTGCAAGGGTATAACTTGGTTTCAGCCCCGAGTGACTTGTGGTCGGATGCTGAAAGCAGGAAACTGCACAGATCAGTTGCAATCAACTAAGTGGCCAGACAAATGCTTGAGTTTCAAGTTCATACCTTCCCAATCTAACGTGTGATAAGGACCACATCTTCCTTGCAGCTTTGCTCACATCCCAAAGGGCTTCGTCGACCTCAAAACTCTGAAAATCCACACCGTGCGCTTACAGAGAGCAGATGTTGGTGATATCTGAGCTGTTACCATTCACATCTCCTCACGATCCACTTTTGCCCCATTGCAACCTGCTTTTGCCTTGTGGCTCTATTCCCCATGTCCCGCTTTCATTAAACTGATACGACAGATATAAACATAGAATATAGAACAATAAAGCACAGAAACAGGCCCTTCAGCCCTTAATGTCTATGCCACCCCTAACGCCACGATAAACTAACCTCCTCTGTTTACACATGAACCATATCTCTCCATTCCCTGCATGCCCATATGCCTATCTAAAAGCCTCTTGAATGCCACGATCGCATCTGCCTCTATCAACACCCCTGGAGTCATGTTCCAGGCATCTACCACTCTCTGCGTGTAGAAAAAACCTCCCCCCCTCACTTCCTCCCCCCCCCGTGTGTGTGGGGGGTGGTTAGAGTGGGTGTGTGAAGCCACAGGCCCCCCCCCCCCCCCCCCATCCGCGCGTTGAGGGGACGGAACCCAACGGGTCCCCCTTGGTCTAGTCTCCGTTAAACTTTACCCCTCTCGCCTTAAAGCTACGCCCTCTAGTCTTTGACATTTCCACCCTGGGGGGAAAAAAGATTCTGAGTGTCTACCCTCTCATAGTTTCATATACTTCTATCAGGTCTCCCCTGGGGCTCATGTTGTCGACCTCCCAGTGGTGAGCCCCGTCAACTGACCTCAGGCAGGCGAACGACAACAGACAGAGACAGCGGCAGCGCTGGGGCTCGGCGCCAGCCCGGAGCGTGCGCCCTTTTTAGGGCATCACCCACGGATATCGAACCGGATGGCATCACCCTGCTGCAGACGTCTGCTGCCTCAAACGCAAGGAAGAAGAAGAAGAAGAAGGTTCCCCTCAACCTCTGGCGATGCAGATAAAGAATCCAGGTTTGTCCAGCCTCTCCTCATAGCTAATACCCCCTAAGCTTCTTCTGCAACCTTTGCTAAGTCATCCTTCCTGCAATGGGGTGGCCACACATCAACCTGCCGAGTTACTCCAGCACTTTGTGTCCATCCATCTATCACTGGCCTGGCTGTGATCCACCTCCACACTCTCTTGTCCAGCTTTCTCCCACCTACTCCAATCTGTCCGAAGGATGTTCCAGATTTGGAACGTTGTCTTTCCCTCTGCAGTTGCTGCCTGACCTGCTGCGTTCCCCGAGCACTTTGTGTTTGGCCTTCTGCAAGGACTCCGTTCCATTCTCCCACCTTTCACAAATCTCCATTCCAATTGTTCCAACCAACTTCCACACCAGTGCTACCTTTATCCTGAACTATATATAGCTTCCTCTCCACTGTACCCGTTCTCACCCCCTCTCCTCCCACTCAGAATGGATGCAGGCTTCCATGGTCCACAATGGCACAAGTCACCATTTTCAACCATTCATCCTCCATAACCTTCAATACCATGCTACTACCTCACATCTTCCTCCTCCCCTCCCCTCACCTCACTGTAAGGACCATTCCCTTTACAACATATTGGCGCACTCGTCCCCCTTCGCCCACCCCTAAACCCTTTAGCTTTTCCCTGGGCTGAGACTTGAACCCATGCCCTTCCAGTTCAGAAGCAGGAATGCTATCCGCTTGGCCACAGCTGGTGCCAGGCAGCAAGAGGTGTCCAAGAGACACTTTTAAATGTCGAGGCCTTCCACTGATGCGAGGCCATCTGTACAATCAGTTACCCGGGAGAGGAAGTTGATGCATCAAAAATTCATATCCTTGTGGCAATTGTCGGCTCTCAGGCTTCCTATGGTGACTTGTGGCCTTCATTGCAAGAGGATTTGGCAAGGAGGTCCTACTGTGTTGTATAGCTGGTGCCAGGCAGCAAGAGGTTTTGGTCTCCAATTTGAGGAGACACTCCTTTTAAATGTCGAGGCCTTCCACTGAAATGGTGCAGGAGTAGCCATCTGTACCGCCATTCAATCATGGCTGACCCTGGGAGAGGAAGTTGGGGCTGGATTCATCAAAAATTCATATCCTTGTGGCAATTATCGGCTCTCAAAACCGGTAGGCTTAAGATGAGAGGAGCAAGATTTGATGGGAAATCAAAAACCCAAAGGCGTAGGTTTAAGACGAGAGGAGCAAGATTTGATGGGAATCGGAGGGGTAGGTTTTCAACACAGAGAGTGGTGAGTATATGGAACCAGCTGTTAGGGGAGGTAATTGAGGCAGGTGGTACATCAGCATTTAAAAGATGTTTGGACAGGTACATGGATAGGCAAGGGTTAGAGAGATATGCGTAAAAAATGTGTAAATGGGACCATTGTAGATGGGGAATCCTGGTTAATGTGAATGAGTTGGGCGGAAGGGCCTGTTTTAGTGACTCGAAAAAAAACACTGAAGATCCCTGTAAATGCCCCATCTTTCATTGCATATTTTTTTGAGGTTGGTTGGTTTACTTTTGTTTAGCTTAGAGATACAGCATGTGAAACAGGCCCTTCAGCCCACCGAGTCCATGCCGGCCATTGATCACCCATTCACACTAGTTCTATGTCATACAAGGGCGATTTTCAGAAGCCTATTATCCTACAAACCTGCGCATCTTTTGGAATGCAGGATGAAGCTGGAGTACCCGGAGAAACGCCAGGCGGTCACTGGGAGAACGTGCAAACTCCACGCAGACAGCACCCGTGGTCAGGATTAAACCCGGGTGTCTGGCACCGCGCGGCAGCAGCTCTATCGCTGCACCACTGTGCCGCCATTAAATAATTTAGTTTAGAGATACAGCATGGAAACGGGCCCTTTGGCCCACTGGGTCTGCACTGACTACCGATCACCTGTACACTAGTTCTATCCCACAGACTAGGAACTGTGTGGGAGGAAACCGGAGCATCCGGGGAAAACCCACGCGGTCCAGAGAGAACGTACAAACTCCACACAGACAGCACTCGTAATCAGGACCGAACCTGGGTGGTTGATGCTGTGAGGCAGCAACTCTACCGCTGCACCACCGTGCCATTGATTGATCTCTGAGAATCGGCCAGAGTGCTGGTAATTAATGCAATCATTGATGGGTACAACAGGAGAATAAAACAGGGTCGTGGACAGAGTAGTCTAGATGAATGTTTGAAGTATGCCACGGACTCGATGGGCTGAAGGGCCTGTATCTCTCTGCATCTTTCTGGATTGTTGGAATCGGGATTTCTCCGTGGTAATCAATGCTGGCAAATCACAGTGAGATTTCTGCTGGGGATCATTTCTAAAGCACCTGTATCTGCCCTTGAGGAGGAACTAAATCAGGACGCACGTCGGGTTTTTTTTCTGACCCTGGATTCGAGTGTCTCGTCCACGGAGCGCGGCCTCCAAGGACTGGGTCTGCAGGCGCGAGGATGGGAGGCAGTCTGTGGATAATTGCTCTGTGGATGGAGACCTTGCGGAGGTCACCTCTCCACCAGCAGCTCGTCAGAGTATTCACAGGCTGCATTATAGAACAGAGCATGGCACAGTGCAGGAACAGGCTCTTCGGCCCACAATGTCCATGCTGGGCATGATGCTGTTAAAGTAATCTGCACCTGATCCACCTGACCTCACACTCCCCACCACCCCCCCCCTTTTCCTTTTAATGTGACATTCACCCCACTTCTCATTCCCCTTACTGCAACATTACCTCTCCATTTCTCTCCCCACATTGTGACACCCATTTCCCCCCTCTCCCCTCTCGTCCCCCCCCCCTTCCCCACCCTCTCCACCCTCACCCCCCCCCCCTCTCCACACCCCCACTCCCTCTAATTCCCTCCTCTCCCCATCATTCCCTCTCTCTCCACCCTCTAATTCCCCCCCCCCCCCTCTCTCCCCCCACCCTCTCCCCCATTCCCCCTCCTCCCCTCTCCCCCCCCCCCCCCCCCCCCCCACACACACTCTCTCTCCCTCCCTCCCACCATGACATCGGACAGTTTTCGGAAGTTACACACAGCTGGAGGGCAATGATATATTAAATTACCAGCTCTTAACAAAGACGGCCGAGGAGAAAATCGCCTTGACCCATGGTTGCCCTGGATTATATCAGATGTTCAGCAAAAACGATCTTATTTCCTTCATCAGAGCAATCATGGCACTTCAAAGGCAGTGCAATGTCCTGGGATGCCTGGATAGTGTGAAGGGTGGTGTAGCAATATTAATATATTTCCATCTACTCAAATCCTGCATCTGCATAACTCTTTATTCAATGTTATGCAAAACTTTCCAAGTGTTATCATGGTTCCACTTTAACTGCTTATCAGGTTTTCTTGAAACAAAAGACTCCCAATAATCTGCTACCCACCCTCTGGGAAATCCCGGTGGTTCAGTGTTTGCCCCACCAGATGATGCTCAGACGCACTGCCCTTCAACTCACCAAGGACTTGCTTCCTGTTCATCCTGAATGCTGGCTGGTATCCTGGTTACTCGACACCATGGGGCCCTAGTTCCCTACTCGAGGGCCCAGGTTCCCCCCACTCTCTGGGGCCCCAGTTCCCCTACTCTGGGCCCCAAGCTCCCCCGCTCTCCTGGGCTCCAGTTCCTCCGACTCCCTCCCTAAATGCCGCACCAATGCGGGCTACTGACAGGAGGAGCTGAAGATCAGCACCATGGACAGCAGCTGGCTGCTGGACACCAGCGGTTTGCCGGACTGAGTTGAGGTCACCCCAGAATACCAACTGTTGCATCCAATTAGCCGGGATTGGACTGGCCCACCTGCACTTCAGCAACCCTATTCCTGAGATCCAAGGACAGTTGCGGCCAACCCTGAAGTGGAAGCAGGAGAGAGGGAGGGTGTCGCTCCACTAGCTGTGCTTCCCCTTGCGGAGTTGGGGCAAGACTGAGCTGTCGGGACATGCCCGAGGCTCCCGGTGCCCCCTCTTGGAGCAAAACTGAACCGCCTGGACAAGCTCGACACCATCAAAGTCATTTTTTTGGAGGAAGACTGTACCGCTGGGACACGCCGGAGACCATCAGTGCCTCCTCACCTGTGGACCGATGTCAAGGGACTGCTTCCCACTTGCAACCTCGACCTTCTCCCCACCATCCTCCTTCACTGTAAATAAACCTCTTTATGTGAGTTCAGCCAAACCCAGTCGGTGTAGTCATTGTCCACACCAACGGCATTCCCAAGCCACAAAGGCTATCGTGAAACAGTCACACAGCAGCAGGGCAGGGCATTCGGCCATCCGTGTCCAAGCTGACCAGTCGGCAGCTTTGTGTATTCATTCCCCCCTCTGCCACTTGGCCTGCAGCCGGCTCTGCCTGGACGATGCAGTGCCTCCCAACCCCATGCAACCCTGCTTTCGCCACTCTCACCAGCTTCGTGTTTCGGGTGAGAAAGTTCCTCCATTCCCTGCCACTATCTAAAAGCCTCTTAAACACCACTATCATATCTGCCTCCACCACCGCCCCATCTCAGTGATTTTTTTTTGCAGATAAAAAGCTCCACCTTGAACCTCCCTTCCCTTTGCCCAACATAAGCTTAGTTCAGTTTAGTTTATTGTCAGCACGGTGGCGCAGCGGTAGAGTTGCTGCTTACAGCGCTTACAGCACCAGAGACCTGGCTTCGATCCCGACTATGGGCGCTGTCTGTACGGAGGTTGTACGTTCTCCCCGTGACCTGTGTGGGTTTTCTCTGAGGTCTTCGGTTTCCTCCCACACTCCAAAGACAGACAGGTTTGTAGGTTAATTGGCTTTGTTTAAATGTAAATTGTCCCTAGTGTGTGTAGGATAGCGTTAATGTGTGGGGATTGCTGGTTGGCGCGGACCCGGAGGGCCGAAAGGCCTGTTACCGTGCTGCATCTCTAAACTAAACATAAATTGTCACGTGTACCGAGATACAGTGAAAAGCTTTTGTTGCGTGCTATCCAGTCAGCGGAAAGACAATACGTGACTACAATCAAGGCATTTACAGTGTACAGATACAGGGTAAGGGAATAACGTTTAGTGCACGGTGAAGCCAGCAAAGTGTGATCAAGGATAGTCCGAGGGTCACCAATGAGGTAGATAGCAGTTCATTATTTGAGCAGTGATAGCTGATCTCTGCTCCCCTCTGTCACACCTCCTCTCCTTGTTGCTCCTCTGGCTGCCCTCTTCCCCCAGCCCACGCTAGCGAGCGTGCTGATCTCCGGCGTGGTAACTAATCACGAGCCCTTACCCGAGCTGCCAGACCATCCTTGCAGTGGAGGCTGATCCCACATTCGTCCGTGATTTCCGACAAGTCTTCATCTTCAAACTCCTCCAGACTTATGTCGTGGGTTAACCTGCGGAGTGACACAGAGCAGTAGACCGGGTCAGCACGGGTCCAAGTACAAGGGCAACATTCTGCAGCCTAATGCCCCTGTCCCACTTAGGAAACCTGAACGGAAACCTCTGGAGACTTTGCGCCCCACCCAAGGTTTCCGTGCGGTTCCCGGAGGTTTTTGTCAGTCTCCCTACGTGCTTCCACTACCTGCAACCTCCGGCAACCACCTGCAACCACGGAAACCTTGTGTTGGGCGCAAAGTCTTCAGAGGTTTCCATTCAGGTTTCCTAAGTGGGACAGGGGCATAAGCTTATAACTTGTTATAATTTATAGGAGCAGAATTAGGTTATTCAATCCATCAGGTCTATGCCATTCAATCATGGCTGATCTATCTCCCCCTCCTAACCCCATTCTCCTGCCTTCTCCCCATAACCCCTGACAAGACTCAGTCAATCTCTACCTTAAAAATGTTCATTGACTTGGCCTCCACTGCCTTCTGTGGCAATGAATTCCACAGATTCACCATCCTGGTGGTGTGGGACTTACTAGCTGCTATCTAGAGGCAGCGACTCCTATATATCTCAGGTAGATCAGTACCTGTGACGGACTGGGCAGTACCTACCACTCTCTCTCATCTCTTTCGCTCCTTGTTCCGTTCCAGAAAAATAAAAGCATGGTGCCCCTGAACCAGCAGCCAGTGTGGCAACTGACCGGAGGGGTGGACTGAAGGGTGGACGTGTACGGGGCAGAATACTTGAGCACGACTCACGTAATGCTTTGGCTACACTTTCCATTAAAAAAAATCTGAGACATTTTGCATTAGATCTTCACTCGAAATGGAATGACGCAATGTCTGCAGAAGATTGAAGATTATGCATCGTCTGATCGCTGACGAGAATGACCTAGGAAGACCTTTTTTTAGAGTGGAGCTTACGAGACAATTGATTAATGTTTCCCCGGCGGCCAGTGTTAATCCCATTACTCGAGCACCATTCTGCTGCATTCGGTCACTCAGTAAAGCTGATTCCATGCCACCGGACATCCGCAGTGACGGGCGCAATCACACTGGTGTGGAGTACAGGTTGGTGGAGTGCACTGGCTCAGCTCCACATCTGATCCCTCTCTGATTTTACGGGTGTATTTAAGAAAGTATCCCGACTGGTTGCATCGCGGGCTGGCACGTCAATTGCAATGCACAGAAATACAAGAGTGTGGTGGACTCGGCCCAGTCAATCATGGGCACAGTCAGCCCTGCCATCAAAAGCATCCACACGAGGCACTTCCTCAAGAGGCTGGTATGTTGTACGTTCTCCTCCTCCCACAAACCAAAGAAGTACAGGTTTGCAGGTCAATTGGCTTGGTATAAATGGAAAATTGTCCCTAATGTGTGTAGCATTGTGTTAACAAGTAACAACATGACATACAGTGACAATTACGAATGACTCAGAAAACACTAAACATTAATAATAATAAAACATTAATGATAAAACACCATTGATCAAGCATGTGAACCAACAAAATACCAGGTCAAAGGGAGGCCACAGATTTTTGGCTGTTGAGTAGAGCACCTACTCGTGGATAAAAATTGTTTTTATGTCTGGCTGCGGCAGATTTGACAGCCCGGAGCCGCCTTCCAGAGGGAAGTGATTCAAACAGTTTGTCGCCAGGGTGAGAGGAGTCAGAGATGATCTTGCCCTGGGGAATGTGCGGGGATCGCTGGTCGGTGCGGACTCAGTGGGCCGAAGGGCCTGTTTCCATCGGGCAGGAGCTACAGAAGCCTGAAGACCCCACACCACCAGGTTCAGGAACAGCTATTTTCCTACAACTATTAGGTTCTTCAACTGACCTAAATAACCCTAATCCTCCCTCAACAACAGATCAGTTATCAGTCACCCTTCAATGGTTTGAAGAAGGGTCTTGACCCGAAACGTCGCCTATTACTTCTCTCCATAGATGCAGCCTCACCCCCTGAGTTTCTCCAGCATTTTAGTCTACCTTCGATTTTTCCAGCATCTGCAGTTTCTTCTTAAACAGATAACGATGGATCATTACTTCCACTACCATGGACTTGTTTTTTAAATTGTGTTTTGTGCCCATGTCTGTTTTTGGTGCAGTCTTCTTTCTTTTGGAAACTTGTGCAATCTTGGTATAATTTATAATTTTGTGTGTTGTCTGAGTCTGAGTGCGTGCAATGCTATTTTTAAACAGGGTTTTCATTGTTTAGTAGTTTAGTTTAGTTTAGAGATACAGTGTGGAAACAGGGCCTTCAGCCCACCGAGTCCACGCTGACCAATGATCACCAAATCACACTAGTTTTATGCTGCGTACTAGGGACAATTTACAGAAGCCAATTAACTAACAAACCTGCATGTGTTTGGAATGTGGGAGGAAACCAGAGCACCCAGTGAAAAGCTACATGGTCACAGGGAGAACATACAAACTCCACACAGACAGTACCTGTAGTCAGGATCAACCCCGGGTATCTGGCGCTGTAAGGCAGTAGCTCTACCACTGTGCTGCCCCAAACCAGAGGGGCAACATTTTCACACAGAGGGTGGTGGGTATCTGGAACAAGTTGCCAGGGGAGGTAGTTGAGGCAGATATTTTGTAACAATATTGAAAATAAATTTGGACAGGTACATGGATAGGAAAAGTCTTGTTTTCAAGAGAGAGTTAGATTTAGCTCGTAGTGCTAACGGAATCAAGGAATATGGGGAAATAACAGGGTATTGATTTTGGATGATTTGCCATGATCATATTAAATGGTGGTGCTGGCTCGAAGGGCCGAATGGCCTACTCCTGCACATATATGGCTAAATGGGAGTTGGGGCCAGTGCAGACACCTTAGTCGGCATGGGCAAGTAGGGCCGAAGGGCCTTTTTCCGTGCTTGTATGACTCTATGACTCTCAATGTGATGAGGGTCAAGGGTCACCGAGAGCCATAAGGCAAGAAATGGTTGCCACATTATAGGAGGGATGTGGGGGCTTTGGAGCGGGTGCCGAGGAGGTTTCCCAGATGCTGCCTGGATTGGAGGGTACTCGCTATAAGGAGAGGTTGGATGGCCTTCCATTATATTCACTGGAGCGTCGGAGGTTGAGGGGAGACAGTAGAATGTATAATGTATAACACTGCGAGAGACACAAATAGGATAGACGGTGAAATCTCCTTCCCAAGGTGGAAATGTCAAAGAATAGAGGGCACAGCTTTAGGATGCGAGGGGCAAAGTTTAAAGTGGAAGTGTGGGGCGTGTTATTTTTACAGAAGGTGCCAGAATCATCTGCCAATGCTGGTGGTGGAAGCAGATATGATGGGGGCGTTTGAAGTGACTTTGAAATCCAGAAATGGAGGAAAATGGATCACATCCAGGCAGAGGCAGAGGAGGTTAGTTTGTTGGCATTGTGTTCAGCAACTTCACCGCTGGGCCATTGTGCTGCCCTTGTGGTTTAATCTTCTCCCTCGAGTCTAAACCATGGTGCATAGAAATGACCATCAGGAGCAGAGTTTGCTTCTACAGTGTGGCACATTTAATGTGAGTGGTAAGAACAGCTCCATCCAAGTCCGCAAGAAATTGCAGCGAATTGTGGACGCAGCCCAGAGCATCACGCAAGCCAACCTCCCTTCCATTTATACCACCCTGCCAAGGCAAGGCCAGCAACATAATCAAGGACGAGTCACACCCTGGCCACTCCTTCTTCTCCCCTCGCCCATCGGGCAAGAGGTATAGAAGTGTGAAAACGCACACCTTCAGATTCAGGGACAGTTTCTTCCCAGCTGTTATCAAGCAGCTGAATCATCCTATCACAACTAGAGAGCAGTCCTGAACTACTATCTGCCTCGTTGGTGACCCTTGGACTATTTTTGATCGGACGTTGCTGGCTTTAGCTTGCACTAAACGTTATTCCTTTATCACGTCTCTATAGACTGTAAATGGCTTAACAAAATCAACTGTTTGGGACATCATTAAGAAGAAAGAGAGCACTGGTGAGCTTACTAATCGCAAAGGGACTGGCAGGCCAAGGAAGGCCTCCACAGCTGTTGATAGAAGAATTCTCTCTAAAATAAAGAAAAATCCCCAAACAACTGTCCGACAGATCAGAAACACTCTTCAGGAATCAGGTGCGGATTTGTCAATGACCACTGTCCACAGAAGACTTCATGAACAGAAATGCAGAGGCTACACTGCAAGATGCAAACCACTGGTTAGCCACAAAAATAAGATGGCCAGGTTACAGTTTGCCAAGAGGTACTTAAAGGAGCAACCACAGTCCTGGAAAAAGGTCTTGTGGACAGATGAGACAAAGATTACCTTTATCAGAGTGATGGCAAGAGCAAAGTATGGAGGAGAGAAGGAACTGCCCAAGACCGAAAGCATACCACCTCATCTGTGAAACACTGTGGTGGGGGTGTTATGGCCTGGGCATGTATGGCTGCTGATGGTACTGGCTCATTTATCTTCATTGATGATACAACTGCTGATGGTACTAGCATAATGAATTCTGAAATGTATAGACACATCCTATCTGCTCAAGTTCAAACAAATGCCTCAAAACTCATTGGCCGGTGGTTCATTCTACAGCAAGACAATGATCCCAAACATACTGCTAAAGCAACAAAGGAGTTTTTCAAAGCTAAAAAATGGTCAATTCTTGAGTGGCCGAGTCAATCACCTGATCTGAACCCAATTGAGCATGCCTTTTATATGCTGAAGATAAAACTGAAGGAGACTAGACCCCAAAACAAGCATAAGCTAAAGATGGCTGCAATACAGGCCTGGCAGAGCATCACCAGAGAAGACACCCAGCAACTGGTGATGTCCATGAATCGCAAGCAGTCATTGCATGCAAAGGATACGCAACAAAATACTAAACATGACTACTTTCATTTACAAGACATTGCTGTGCCCCAAACATTATGGTGCCCTTAAATGGGGGGACTAGAAATATAGACAAAGAAAATAGGTGCAGGAGTAGGCCATTTGGCCCTTTCGGCCTGCACCGCCATTCAATATGATCATGGCTGATCATCCAACTCAGTATCCTGTACCTGTCTTCTCTCCATACCCCCTGATCCCCTTAGCCACAAGGGCCACATCTAACTCCCTCTTAAATAAGTATAAACACGACTGTAATTTCTACATGGTGAAACCAAAATGTATAAAAATGGCCTTTATTAAAATCTGACAATGTGCACTTTAACCACATGTGATTTTTTTCTATTACAAATCTCAAATTGTGGAGTACAGAGGCAAATAAATAAATGATGGGTCTTTGTCCTAAACATTATGGAGGGCACTGTAAACTAAAGGGTGAAAATGTATAGGGCTGTGGGATACTTTGGCCAAGGGGAGAACTGATAGAAGTATATAATATTTATGAGAGGCATAGATACGGTAGACAGTCTGAACCTTTTTCTCAAGGTGGAAATATTAAAATCTAGAGGGCATAGGTATAAGGTCAGAGGGGGGAAATGTTTAAAGGAGATGCGTGGGACAGGTTATTTTACAGAGAGAGAGAGAAGTGTGTGCCAGGAACACACTGCCAGGAATGGCGGTGTAAGCAGAAGCGATAATGGCTTTTAAATAGGCTTTTGGATAGGCACATGGACCTGCAGGGAATGGAGGGATACGGATCATTCATAGGGAGAGAAGATTAGTTTAACTTGGCAACATGTTCGACACCGTCATTGTGGGCCGAAGGGCCTGTTTCTGTGCTGTACTGTTCTATGTTCTAAACATGGTGGAATAGAAAGTCGTTGCTGAGCAGAAAGGAAAGTACAAGAGGGAATGACGGTGCAGGCTCGAAGGGACGAATGGCCTACTCCTGCACCTAATTTCTATGTTTCTATGTTTCTATCCACTGGACATCACTTCATGCACAATTTCACCTGATAGGAGTAGAATTAGGCCATTCGGCCCATCAAATCTACTCTGTCATTCAATCACGGCTGATCTACCTCTCTCTCCTTACCCCATTCTCCAGCCTTCTCCCCATAACTCCTGCCACCCGTACTAATCAAGAATCTATCCATCTCTGCCTTAAATATATCCATCAACTTGGCCGCCACTGCTTTCTGTGGCAATGAATTCCACAGATTGACCACCCTGAGGGCTGATTGAAGCAGTTGTTTCCCCCCCCCGTTTAACAGCCGTCCGTCTCCTCACCGCTCAGCTCTGCCCCAGTCCCTGATTGCTCAACCCTCGTCTCCCAACACGCAGAGGGAAGCTTAACCTTGAAAGCCTTCAGTTGTGGTGCAGAACCGGCACCACTGATCGATAACTTGACGCCAACTCTGCCTGCGCAATGCTGACTTCTTCCAGCGAGGTCTACACCACTGTGTTCAGGACCCTGGTCTACAACAGCGCTGTTTATGTGGCCCTCCCCAAACGTACATTGCACATTGCAGCAAACAGAATAGCCCAATGAGACAGAATGCACACTAACAGTAACAGCCCTTGCAAGCAAAGAGTTTACCTTTAACCGTTAACCTTTAAGAAGCAAATTAATATAAAGCATCAGAACACAGTGTGGTCAAAGAGCAAATTCAGGGTCATTTCAGGATCAGAATGAGGCAAAACACTACTATTTTCTGTGCAGATGGTGGTCTACAGCGTAGATATAAAAAGCTGGAGTAACTCAGCGGGACAGGCAGCATCTCTGGAGAAGAACGAGAACGAGACCCTTCTTCAGACTGTGAGAGTCAGGCAAGATGGAAACGAGAGATATAGGTACGTATGTATGTACATTCCATATCCCTCGTCTCTCTCTCTCTCTCTCCCCCCCGGACTCTCAGTCTGAGGAAGGGTCTCGACCTGAAACGTCACCTGGTCCTTTTCTCCAGAGATGCTGCCCGACCCGCTGAGTTACTCCAGCATTTTGTGTCTAACGACTATTTCCTTTGTCTCTGCCCACAAATAAACATTCTTAAACAATGAATCAAGCCATCTGCTTTGCCACACGGTGAGCAGATTACATCCAGAAAACACACAGAAATCAAGCAAACACATTATTTTAAGGAAGGTCACATCTAGCTATTTTTTGTCCCCAGTGAAATTAGAGAGGAAAAGAGATCACTTTGATACAAGTTGCCGTTTCGCCATTCCTGGAAAACCCGGACTTCTAATACTTAATCTATTGCCGGGAGCCAGGATATTTTAACAAGTAGTGTACAGAGGAATAAGCCTCTGGTTCTTTCTGTCGGAGAGTTCCGTGCACAAGCTAAATCTCTGCGGGTCCACCAACTTGTAAACCGGTGCACAGACAGAACGTAACGCTGGACTTGGACCCTCTGCCTACCAGTCCTCCCAATGGTCTTCAATCCACTTCTCCTCCTCAGAATCCATGTTGGAGGGAGGTGACATTTATGCACCAGCCTGGTGCACCATTCCTCTCACATCCCAGCTGAAAACATCTCCAGGAGAGAGCCACCGAGATTGCACTCCGTGGCATCGAGAGTCTCCTAATCCATAGCTCGGCCCCAGAGAACAAAGTCTTTGCTGCACATGAAAGAGAGCAATGGTGATCCTAGCCTCTCTCTAGCCCAGCACGGAAAAGACTGGCTAAACCGTCTGCCTCAGTTCATCCTCATATATTATTTACAGCTTAAATCAATAAGTTTCACTTTCCAAGCCCTGCTTTATTACCACACCCCCCCCCTCTTTGCCGTCTCTCTCTCCTCCTCTGCATCCCGGGAGATCCTGTTACACAAATCAATCATCTGTAGCTACGGAAATCTGCAGCCCTGGGCAGAGCACACAGCGACCAACAGATGACTTCAGGGTAAAGACGCTGGGAGAGAGGCGCACCACTCAGCCACACACAAACAATTAGGGCTCTATTCCTTCGAGCGCAGTTGACGAGGGGTGATCTTATAGAGGTGTACAAAATCATGAGAGGAATAGATCGGGTAGACACCCAGACCTTGTCCAGAGTTGGGGAATCAAGAACCAAAGGACATAGGTTTAAGGTGAGGGGGGGTGCGGGGGGGGGGGGGGGGGGGGGAAGGGGGGCGCTCTGTTTCTGTTCACACAAAGTGAGGTGGGTGTATGGGACGAACTGCCAGAGGAGGTAGTTAAGGCAGGGACTGTACAACTCCTGAGAAACATTTAGATGGGTACATGGACAGGACAGGTTTAGAGGGATACCGGGCCAAATGTTAGGGCGTCAGGGGTCCTGGGGAGGAGACATGAGAATGGGGTTGAGAGGGAGAGATAGATCAGCCAAGATTGAATGGAGGAGTAGACTTGATGGGCCGAATGGCCTAATTCTACCTCTATAATTGATGAACTTATTCTCGACGCCTCATCTTTCTTTGGAGTCGTGGGAGGTAATCTACTTTGACGATGCGTTTGACGGATGGGCTTAGCATTAACCTCTCAAGTTCCTCTACATTCTGGGCCATTGAATGGACAATCCATGTCACCACTGTGCTCCACAATGTGCCTTCCTCCTGCACCATTTAACCTCATCCCATCACCTCTTGTGTGTCTGCACCTTCCCGGGGTCAGAGGTGGCTCAGAGGGTGGGATGCACAGCTCCAGGTCAGACCCTAGGCTGTGTCGTTCATCACTGCTCCCTCCCTCCCTGTATGCAGAGGCCGGGTCCACAGCAGAGCTGTGATTGAGGGAGGATCTTATAGAAACTTACAAAATTCTTAAGGGGTTGGGGACAGGCTAGATGCAGGAAGATTATTCCCGATGTTGGGGAAGTCCAGAACAAGGGGTCGCAGTTTAAGGATAAGAGGGAAGTCTTTTAGGACCGTGATGAGAAAATCATTTTTTACACAGAGAGTGGTGAATCTGTGGAATTCTCTGCCACAGAAGGTAGTTGAGGCCAGTTCATTGGCTACATTTAAGAGGGAGTTAGATGTGGCCCTTGTGGCTAAAGGGATCAGGGGGTATGGAGAGAAGGCAGGTACAGGATACGGAGTTGGATGATCAGCCATGATCATATTGAATGGTGGTGCAGGCTCGAAGGGCTGAATGGCCTACTCCTGCACCTATTTTCTATGTTTCTATGTGCTTCCCAGAAAACAGAGGCACATTTCAGAGCGAGTCCGTAAGTCACGGACTTCATCTACACTTGAATATTCATCTACACTTGAATATCAAAATTTCAAAGAACTGAGTACCTTCCTTTGGCCAACACTTATCCTGATCATCCAATCCCACTGCTCTCAATCACCCAAAACTATTTTATCTACCTGTTAATTCTGTCATAGAGACATACAGCACGGAAACAAGCCCTTCAGCGTAACTCGTCCACGTTGACCAAGATGCCCCATCTAAACTCGACCCATTTAGTTTAGTTTCATTTTGAGATACAGCACAGAAACAGGCCCTTTGGCCCACGAGGGACAATTTACAATTTTATCCAAGCCAATTAACCTACAAACCTTTACATCTTTGGAATGTGGGTGGAAACTGGAGCTCTCAGAGAAAAAACCCATGCAGGTCACGGGGAGAACGTACAAACTGCGTGCGGACAGCACCCGTAGCTGGGATCGAACCCAGACCTCTGGCGCTGTAAAGCAGTAACTCTACCGCTGCGCCACCATGCCGCCCACGTTTCATCAAATATCTTTCAAAACCTCTCAGTCCATATCTCTAAATCGTTTCTATCCATGTACCTGTCCAAGGGTCTTCAATATGTTGTTGTCGTACCTGCCTCACCCCCTTCCTCTGGCAGCTTATGCCGTACCACCACCCTCCGTGTGGAAAGGGTAATACGCCCTCTAGCATTAGACCCCATACACAGGGAAAAGACTGAGCCCATCCACCTTATCTATGCCCCTTGTGACTTTATAAAGCTCCAGTGCTTCATGGAGATCACAATGATGGTGAACACTACCACCTTCACGGAGTTAGATCATGGAACAAGCTGCCAGAGGAGGTAGTTGTGGCTGGGACTGTCCCAACGTTTAAGAAGCAGTTAGACAGGAACACGGATAGGACCGGTTTGGAGGGTTATGGACCAAGCGCAAGCATGTTGGACTAGTGTAGCTGGGACATGTTGGCCGGCGTGGGCAAGCTGGGCCGAAGGGCCTGTTTCCACGCTGTATCACTCTATGACCCTATGATGGAATCTGGTTGGGTGAAGTGGACGTGAGGTCCAACATGTGCAAGGATGAGGCGCAGTTTTATAACGGTGGGTGGGAGTGCTGAATGCCGCAACCTGCAACGCAATGATTGAGGCTTGCGACTTGGTTCAAATTACAGTTCACTCACCGATCTCACCACTCATATAATGTCATTGAACGTGTTAGAATGCAAGAAATCTTCAGGTAGTTTTGGGGGTGGCACAGTGGCAGAGTTGCTGACTTACAGCGCCAGAGACCCTGGTTCGATCCTGACTACGGTAGCTGTCTGTACAGAGTCTGTTTGTTCTCCCCAGGACCACGTGGGTTTTTTACTGGAGCTCCAGGTTTCTCCCACACTCTAAAGACTCACAGGTTTGAAGGTTAATTGGCTTCTGCAAAATTGTAAATTGTCCCTAATGTGTAGGATAGTGCTAGTGTGCGGGGATCGCTGGTCGGCATGGACTCGGTGGCCTGGACCTTCAAAACATTTATCAACCTCCATTTAAAATATCACGGTGCATAACCCTCTGGGGTGAAGGCCCTGTTTCCATGCTGTATGTCTAAAGTCTATGTGTTCTAGTCTTTGACATTTCCATCCTGTGGAACAAAAGGTTCTGACGGTCTACTCTATCTATGCCTCTCTTAATTATATATATTTTTATCCCCCCCCCCCCCCCATCAGTCTGAAGAAAGATCCTGACTCAAAACTCCGGCCTATCCACTCCCTCCGCAGGTGCAGCCTGACCCGCTGAGTTCTTCCAGCATTTAGCATCTAACACCAGTCTATTTTCCTGCTTTGGTGCAGCTGAGTCTGATCCAAAACACAATGTAAATGGCTTTAAATTTGGGGCACTAATTTAAGATAAAGTGAATTTGAAGTTCTACCTTCCTGTTATCACTCATTCCCACGGGATCTGAAACAAATGAGATCATTAATTATTCTTGTATCGTTACACAATAGCAGATCTAAAATAACCTGCTCCCACATCAGTTCCTCAACGTTTTGCTCCAAGTGATTCACCCACAAGGCCGCTGTTGCCCATTTGATTTGTTCAACGTATTGAGCCATACAGGCCCTTCGGCCCAACTCATCCATTGCGACTAAATTGCCCATTTAGGCCAGTGCCATTTGCCCGAGTTTTACTCGTAGGTAGGTCGTAGTAGATAGTGATGGTAGTCGTAGGCAGTCGTAGGTCGGTAACTGGCCCGAGAAATGACATCATTTTATCATGTGATAATTTTCCACTCGTAGCTCCTTGTAGGTTGTCTTAGGTGTGGAAGACCGAGGTCGAGGGGGGTCGTAGGAAGTCATAGACATAGTCGTAGGAGGTCTTTTACTTCGGCGAGTCAACACAACCTTGACAGTTTTTCAACTCGTCTAGGGTCTTCTAAACTTGTGGATTAGGTCTTCCAAGTGGGACAGGCACTTAAGAACC